>NC_092020.1:12300287-12600287 GCF_042242105.1 Pempheris klunzingeri
GAAATTTCCGTTTTTGGAGCCGACACCAAACTGCCTCTCTTTGGTCTGATCCGCCTCCAAACCCGTTGGAAAACAGGTATTGATCACTTTTAATGTGGTAAATCGGCCAGCAAACAGCTGTCAGCCAAAACAGTGGAGGAGGGGGGATTTGAAAAAAACCTTGACCGCGGGGTCAAGGAAATTTCCGTTTTTGGAGCCGACACCAAACTGCCTCTCTTTGGTCTGATCCGCCTCCAAACCCCGTTGGAAAACAGGTATTGATCACTTTTAATGTGGTAAATCGGCCAGCAAACAGCTGTCAGCCAAAACAGTGGAGGGAGGGGGGATTTGAAAAAAACCTTGACCGCGGGGTCAAGGAAATTTCCGTTTTTGGAGCCGACACCAAACTGCCTCTCTTTGGTCTGATCCGCCTCCAAACCCGTTGGAAAACAGGTATTGATCACTTTTAATGTGGTAAATCGGCCAGCAAACAGCTGTCAGCCAAAACAGCTGCAGCCAACAGGAGAGGGGGGATTTGAAAAAAAACCTTGACCGCGGGGTCAAGGAAATTTCCGTTTTTGGAGCCGACACCAAACTGCCTCTCTTTGGTCTGATCCGCCTCCAAACCCGTTGGAAAACAGGTATTGATCACTTTTAATGTGGTAAATCGGCCAGCAAACAGCTGTCAGCCAAAACAGTGGAGGAGGGGGGATTTGAAAAAAAACCTTGACCGCGGGGTCAAGGAAATTTCCGTTTTTGGAGCCGACACCAAACTGCCTCTCTTTGGTCTGATCCGCCTCCAAACCCGTTGGAAAACAGGTATTGATCACTTTTAATGTGGTAAATCGGCCAGCAAACTGTTGTCAGCCAAAAAAAGCTGTCAGCCAAAACAGTGGAGGATGGGGGATTTGAAAAAAACCTTGACCGCGGGGTCAAGGAAATTTCCGTTTTTGGAGCCGACACCAAACTGCCTCTCTTTGGTCTGATCCGCCTCCAAACCCGTTGGAAAACAGGTATTGATCACTTTTAATGTGGTAAATCGGCCAGCAAACAGCTGTCAGCCAAACAGCTGTCAGCCAAAACAGTGGAGGAGGGGGGATTTGAAAAAAACCTTGACCGCGGGGTCAAGGAAATTTCCGTTTTTGGAGCCGACACCAAACTGCCTCTCTTTGGTCTGATCCGCCTCCAAACCCGTTGGAAAACAGGTATTGATCACTTTTAATGTGGTAAATCGGCCAGCAAACAGCTGTCAGCCAAAACAGTGGAGGAGGGGGGGATTTGAAAAAAAACCTTGACCGCGGGGTCAAGGAAATTTCCGTTTTTGGAGCCGACACCAAACTGCCTCTCTTTGGTCTGATCCGCCTCCAAACCCGTTGGAAAACAGGTATTGATCACTTTTAATGTGGTAAATCGGCCAGCAAACAGCTGTCAGCCAAAACAGTGGAGGAGGGGGGATTTGAAAAAAACCTTGACCGCGGGGTCAAGGAAATTTCCGTTTTTGGAGCCGACACCAAACTGCCTCTCTTTGGTCTGATCCGCCTCCAAACCCGTTGGAAAACAGGTATTGATCACTTTTAATGTGGTAAATCGGCCAGCAAACAGCTGTCAGCCAAAACAGTGGAGGAGGGGGGATTTGAAAAAAACCTTGACCGCGGGGTCAAGGAAATTTCCGTTTTTGGAGCCGACACCAAACTGCCTCTCTTTGGTCTGATCCGCCTCCAAACCCGTTGGAAAACAGGTATTGATCACTTTTAATGTGGTAAATCGGCCAGCAAACAGCTGTCAGCCAAAACAGTGGAGGAGGGGGGATTTGAAAAAAACCTTGACCGCGGGGTCAAGGAAATTTCCGTTTTTGGAGCCGACACCAAACTGCCTCTCTTTGGTCTGATCCGCCTCCAAACCCGTTGGAAAACAGGTATTGATCACTTTTAATGTGGTAAATCGGCCAGCAAACAGCTGTCAGCCAAAACAGTGGAGGAGGGGGGATTTGAAAAAAACCTTGACCGCGGGGTCAAGGAAATTTCCGTTTTTGGAGCCGACACCAAACTGCCTCTCTTTGGTCTGATCCGCCTCCAAACCCGTTGGAAAACAGGTATTGATCACTTTTAATGTGGTAAATCGGCCAGCAAACAGCTGTCAGCCAAAACAGCTGTCAGCCAAAACAGTGGAGGAGGGGGGATTTGAAAAAAACCTTGACCGCGGGGTCAAGGAAATTTCCGTTTTTGGAGCCGACACCAAACTGCCTCTTTTTGGTCTGATCCGCCTCCAAACCCGTTGGAAAACAGGTATTGATCACTTTTAATGTGGTAAATCGGCCAGCAAACAGCTGTCAGCCAAAACAGTGGAGGAGGGGGGATTTGAAAAAAACCTTGACCGCGGGGTCAAGGAAATTTCCGTTTTTGGAGCCGACACCAAACTGCCTCTCTTTGGTCTGATCCGCCTCCAAACCCGTTGGAAAACAGGTATTGATCACTTTTAATGTGGTAAATCGGCCAGCAAACAGCTGTCAGCCAAACAGCTGTCAGCCAAAACAGTGGAGGAGGGGGGATTTGAAAAAAACCTTGACCGCGGGGTCAAGGAAATTTCCGTTTTTGGAGCCGACACCAAACTGCCTCTCTTTGGTCTGATCCGCCTCCAAACCCGTTGGAAAACAGGTATTGATCACTTTTAATGTGGTAAATCGGCCAGCAAACAGCTGTCAGCCAAAACAGTGGAGGAGGGGGGATTTGAAAAAAACCTTGACCGCGGGGTCAAGGAAATTTCCGTTTTTGGAGCCGACACCAAACTGCCTCTCTTTGGTCTGATCCGCCTCCAAACCCGTTGGAAAACAGGTATTGATCACTTTTAATGTGGTAAATCGGCCAGCAAACAGCTGTCAGCCAAAACAGTGGAGGAGGGGGGATTTGAAAAAAACCTTGACCGCGGGGTCAAGGAAATTTCCGTTTTTGGAGCCGACACCAAACTGCCTCTCTTTGGTCTGATCCGCCTCCAAACCCGTTGGAAAACAGGTATTGATCACTTTTAATGTGGTAAATCGGCCAGCAAACAGCTGTCAGCCAAAACAGTGGAGGAGGGGGGATTTGAAAAAAACCTTGACCGCGGGGTCAAGGAAATTTCCGTTTTTGGAGCCGACACCAAACTGCCTCTCTTTGGTCTGATCCGCCTCCAAACCCGTTGGAAAACAGGTATTGATCACTTTTAATGTGGTAAATCGGCCAGCAAACAGCTGTCAGCCAAAACAGTGGAGGAGGGGGGATTTGAAAAAAAACCTTGACCGCGGGGTCAAGGAAATTTCCGTTTTTGGAGCCGACACCAAACTGCCTCTCTTTGGTCTGATCCGCCTCCAAACCCGTTGGAAAACAGGTATTGATCACTTTTAATGTGGTAAATCGGCCAGCAAACAGCTGTCAGCCAAAACAGTGGAGGAGGGGGGATTTGAAAAAAACCTTGACCGCGGGGGTCAAGGAAATTTCCGTTTTTGGAGCCGACACCAAACTGCCTCTCTTTGGTCTGATCCGCCTCCAAACCCGTTGGAAAACAGGTATTGATCACTTTTAATGTGGTAAATCGGCCAGCAAACAGCTGTCAGCCAAAACAGCTGTCAGCCAAACAGTGGAGGAGGGGGGATTTGAAAAAAACCTTGACCGCGGGGTCAAGGAAATTTCCGTTTTTGGAGCCGACACCAAACTGCCTCTTTTTGGTCTGATCCGCCTCCAAACCCGTTGGAAAACAGGTATTGATCACTTTTAATGTGGTAAATCGGCCAGCAAAACAGCTGTCAGCCAAAACAGTGGAGGAGGGGGATTTGAAAAAAACCTTGACCGCGGGGTCAAGGAAATTTCCGTTTTTGGAGCCGACACCAAACTGCCTCTCTTTGGTCTGATCCGCCTCCAAACCCGTTGGAAAACAGGTATTGATCACTTTTAATGTGGTAAATCGGCCAGCAAACTGTGTCAGCCAAAAAACTGTCAGCCAAAACAGTGGAGGAGGGGGGATTTGAAAAAAACCTTGACCGCGGGGTCAAGGAAATTTCCGTTTTTGGAGCCGACACCAAACTGCCTCTCTTTGGTCTGATCCGCCTCCAAACCCGTTGGAAAACAGGTATTGATCACTTTTAATGTGGTAAATCGGCCAGCAAACAGCTGTCAGCCAAAACAGCTGTCAGCCAAAACAGTGGAGGAGGGGGGATTTGAAAAAAACCTTGACCGCGGGGTCAAGGAAATTTCCGTTTTTGGAGCCGACACCAAACTGCCTCTTTTTGGTCTGATCCGCCTCCAAACCCGTTGGAAAACAGGTATTGATCACTTTTAATGTGGTAAATCGGCCAGCAAACAGCTGTCAGCCAAAACAGTGGAGGAGGGGGGATTTGAAAAAAAACCTTGACCGCGGGGTCAAGGAAATTTCCGTTTTTGGAGCCGACACCAAACTGCCTCTCTTTGGTCTGATCCGCCTCCAAACCCGTTGGAAAACAGGTATTGATCACTTTTAATGTGGTAAATCGGCCAGCAAACAGCTGTCAGCCAAAACAGTGGAGGAGGGGGGATTTGAAAAAAAACCTTGACCGCGGGGGTCAAGGAAATTTCCGTTTTTGGAGCCGACACCAAACTGCCTCTCTTTGGTCTGATCCGCCTCCAAACCCGTTGGAAAACAGGTATTGATCACTTTTAATGTGGTAAATCGGCCAGCAAACAGCTGTCAGCCAAAACAGTGGAGGAGGGGGGATTTGAAAAAAACCTTGACCGCGGGGTCAAGGAAATTTCCGTTTTTGGAGCCGACACCAAACTGCCTCTCTTTGGTCTGATCCGCCTCCAAACCCGTTGGAAAACAGGTATTGATCACTTTTAATGTGGTAAATCGGCCAGCAAACAGCTGTCAGCCAAAACAGTGGAGGAGGGGGGATTTGAAAAAAACCTTGACCGCGGGGTCAAGGAAATTTCCGTTTTTGGAGCCGACACCAAACTGCCTCTTTTTGGTCTGATCCGCCTCCAAACCCGTTGGAAAACAGGTATTGATCACTTTTAATGTGGTAAATCGGCCAGCAAACAGCTGTCAGCCAAAACAGTGGAGGAGGGGGGATTTGAAAAAAACCTTGACCGCGGGGTCAAGGAAATTTCCGTTTTTGGAGCCGACACCAAACTGCCTCTTTTTGGTCTGATCCGCCTCCAAACCCGTTGGAAAACAGGTATTGATCACTTTTAATGTGGTAAATCGGCCAGCAAACAGCTGTCAGCCAAAACAGTGGAGGAGGGGGGATTTGAAAAAAACCTTGACCGCGGGGTCAAGGAAATTTCCGTTTTTGGAGCCGACACCAAACTGCCTCTCTTTGGTCTGATCCGCCTCCAAACCCGTTGGAAAACAGGTATTGATCACTTTTAATGTGGTAAATCGGCCAGCAAACAGCTGTCAGCCAAACAGCTGTCAGCCAAAACAGTGGAGGAGGGGGGATTTGAAAAAAACCTTGACCGCGGGGTCAAGGAAATTTCCGTTTTTGGAGCCGACACCAAACTGCCTCTCTTTGGTCTGATCCGCCTCCAAACCCGTTGGAAAACAGGTATTGATCACTTTTAATGTGGTAAATCGGCCAGCAAACAGCTGTCAGCCAAAACAGTGGAGGAGGGGGGATTTGAAAAAAACCTTGACCGCGGGGTCAAGGAAATTTCCGTTTTTGGAGCCGACACCAAACTGCCTCTCTTTGGTCTGATCCGCCTCCAAACCCGTTGGAAAACAGGTATTGATCACTTTTAATGTGGTAAATCGGCCAGCAAACAGCTGTCAGCCAAAACAGTGGAGGAGGGGGGATTTGAAAAAAACCTTGACCGCGGGGTCAAGGAAATTTCCGTTTTTGGAGCCGACACCAAACTGCCTCTCTTTGGTCTGATCCGCCTCCAAACCCGTTGGAAAACAGGTATTGATCACTTTTAATGTGGTAAATCGGCCAGCAAACAGCTGTCAGCCAAAACAGTGGAGGAGGGGGGATTTGAAAAAAACCTTGACCGCGGGGTCAAGGAAATTTCCGTTTTTGGAGCCGACACCAAACTGCCTCTCTTTGGTCTGATCCGCCTCCAAACCCGTTGGAAAACAGGTATTGATCACTTTTAATGTGGTAAATCGGCCAGCAAACAGCTGTCAGCCAAAACAGTGGAGGAGGGGGGATTTGAAAAAAACCTTGACCGCGGGGTCAAGGAAATTTCCGTTTTTGGAGCCGACACCAAACTGCCTCTCTTTGGTCTGATCCGCCTCCAAACCCGTTGGAAAACAGGTATTGATCACTTTTAATGTGGTAAATCGGCCAGCAAACAGCTGTCAGCCAAAACAGTGGAGGAGGGGGGATTTGAAAAAAACCTTGACCGCGGGGTCAAGGAAATTTCCGTTTTTGGAGCCGACACCAAACTGCCTCTCTTTTGGTCTGATCCGCCTCCAAACCCGTTGGAAAACAGGTATTGATCACTTTTAATGTGGTAAATCGGCCAGCAAACAGCTGTCAGCCAAAACAGTGGAGGAGGGGGGATTTGAAAAAAACCTTGACCGCGGGGTCAAGGAAATTTCCGTTTTTGGAGCCGACACCAAACTGCCTCTCTTTGGTCTGATCCGCCTCCAAACCCGTTGGAAAACAGGTATTGATCACTTTTAATGTGGTAAATCGGCCAGCAAACTGTGTCAGCCAAAAAACTGTCAGCCAAAACAGTGGAGGATGGGGGATTTGAAACAAACCTTGACCGCGGGGTCAAGGAAATTTCCGTTTTTGGAGCCGACACCAAACTGCCTCTTTTTGGTCTGATCCGCCTCCAAACCCGTTGGAAAACAGGTATTGATCACTTTTAATGTGGTAAATCGGCCAGCAAACAGCTGTCAGCCAAAACAGCTGTCAGCCAAAACAGTGGAGGAGGGGGGATTTGAAAAAAACCTTGACCGCGGGGTCAAGGAAATTTCCGTTTTTGGAGCCGACACCAAACTGCCTCTCTTTGGTCTGATCCGCCTCCAAACCCGTTGGAAAACAGGTATTGATCACTTTTAATGTGGTAAATCGGCCAGCAAACAGCTGTCAGCCAAAACAGTGGAGGAGGGGGGATTTGAAAAAAACCTTGACCGCGGGGTCAAGGAAATTTCCGTTTTTGGAGCCGACACCAAACTGCCTCTCTTTGGTCTGATCCGCCTCCAAACCCGTTGGAAAACAGGTATTGATCACTTTTAATGTGGTAAATCGGCCAGCAAACAGCTGTCAGCCAAAACAGTGGAGGAGGGGGGATTTGAAAAAAACCTTGACCGCGGGGTCAAGGAAATTTCCGTTTTTGGAGCCGACACCAAACTGCCTCTCTTTGGTCTGATCCGCCTCCAAACCCGTTGGAAAACAGGTATTGATCACTTTTAATGTGGTAAATCGGCCAGCAAACAGCTGTCAGCCAAAACAGTGGAGGAGGGGGGATTTGAAAAAAACCTTGACCGCGGGGTCAAGGAAATTTCCGTTTTTGGAGCCGACACCAAACTGCCTCTCTTTGGTCTGATCCGCCTCCAAACCCGTTGGAAAACAGGTATTGATCACTTTTAATGTGGTAAATCGGCCAGCAAACAGCTGTCAGCCAAAACAGTGGAGGAGGGGGGATTTGAAAAAAACCTTGACCGCGGGGTCAAGGAAATTTCCGTTTTTGGAGCCGACACCAAACTGCCTCTCTTTGGTCTGATCCGCCTCCAAACCCGTTGGAAAACAGGTATTGATCACTTTTAATGTGGTAAATCGGCCAGCAAACAGCTGTCAGCCAAAACAGTGGAGGAGGGGGGATTTGAAAAAAACCTTGACCGCGGGGTCAAGGAAATTTCCGTTTTTGGAGCCGACACCAAACTGCCTCTCTTTGGTCTGATCCGCCTCCAAACCCGTTGGAAAACAGGTATTGATCACTTTTAATGTGGTAAATCGGCCAGCAAACAGCTGTCAGCCAAAACAGTGGAGGAGGGGGGATTTGAAAAAAACCTTGACCGCGGGGTCAAGGAAATTTCCGTTTTTGGAGCCGACACCAAACTGCCTCTCTTTGGTCTGATCCGCCTCCAAACCCGTTGGAAAACAGGTATTGATCACTTTTAATGTGGTAAATCGGCCAGCAAACAGCTGTCAGCCAAAACAGTGGAGGAGGGGGGATTTGAAAAAAACCTTGACCGCGGGGTCAAGGAAATTTCCGTTTTTGGAGCCGACACCAAACTGCCTCTCTTTGGTCTGATCCGCCTCCAAACCCGTTGGAAAACAGGTATTGATCACTTTTAATGTGGTAAATCGGCCAGCAAACAGCTGTCAGCCAAAACAGTGGAGGAGGGGGGATTTGAAAAAAACCTTGACCGCGGGGTCAAGGAAATTTCCGTTTTTGGAGCCGACACCAAACTGCCTCTCTTTGGTCTGATCCGCCTCCAAACCCGTTGGAAAACAGGTATTGATCACTTTTAATGTGGTAAATCGGCCAGCAAACAGCTGTCAGCCAAAACAGTGGAGGAGGGGGGATTTGAAAAAAACCTTGACCGCGGGGTCAAGGAAATTTCCGTTTTTGGAGCCGACACCAAACTGCCTCTCTTTGGTCTGATCCGCCTCCAAACCCGTTGGAAAACAGGTATTGATCACTTTTAATGTGGTAAATCGGCCAGCAAACTGTTGTCAGCCAAAACAGCTGTCAGCCAAAACAGTGGAGGAGGGGGGATTTGAAAAAAACCTTGACCGCGGGGTCAAGGAAATTTCCGTTTTTGGAGCCGACACCAAACTGCCTCTCTTTGGTCTGATCCGCCTCCAAACCCGTTGGAAAACAGGTATTGATCACTTTTAATGTGGTAAATCGGCCAGCAAACAGCTGTCAGCCAAAACAGTGGAGGAGGGGGGATTTGAAAAAAACCTTGACCGCGGGGTCAAGGAAATTTCCGTTTTTGGAGCCGACACCAAACTGCCTCTTTTTGGTCTGATCCGCCTCCAAACCCGTTGGAAAACAGGTATTGATCACTTTTAACGTGGTAAATCGGACAGCAAACAGCTGTCAGCCAAAACAGCTGTCAGCCAAAACAGTGGAGGAGGGGGGATTTGAAAAAAACCTTGACCGCGGGGTCAAGGAAATTTCCGTTTTTGGAGCCGACACCAAACTGCCTCTCTTTGGTCTGATCCGCCTCCAAACCCGTTGGAAAACAGGTATTGATCACTTTTAATGTGGTAAATCGGCCAGCAAACTGTTGTCAGCCAAAACAGCTGTCAGCCAAAACAGTGGAGGAGGGGGGATTTGAAAAAAACCTTGACCGCGGGGTCAAGGAAATTTCCGTTTTTGGAGCCGACACCAAACTGCCTCTCTTTGGTCTGATCCGCCTCCAAACCCGTTGGAAAACAGGTATTGATCACTTTTAATGTGGTAAATCGGCCAGCAAACAGCTGTCAGCCAAAACAGCTGTCAGCCAAAACAGTGGAGGAGGGGGGATTTGAAAAAAACCTTGACCGCGGGGTCAAGGAAATTTCCGTTTTTGGAGCCGACACCAAACTGCCTCTCTTTGGTCTGATCCGCCTCCAAACCCGTTGGAAAACAGGTATTGATCACTTTTAATGTGGTAAATCGGCCAGTAAACAGCTGTCAGCCAAAACAGCTGTCAGCCAAAACAGTGGAGGAGGGGGGATTTGAAAAAAACCTTGTCCGCGGGGTCAAGGAAATTTCCGTTTTTGGAGCCGACACCAAACTGCCTCTCTTTGGTCTGATCCGCCTCCAAACCCGTTGGAAAACAGGTATTGATCACTTTTAATGTGGTAAATCGGCCAGCAAACAGCTGTCAGCCAAAACAGTGGAGGAGGGGGGATTTGAAAAAAACCTTGACCGCGGGGTCAAGGAAATTTCCGTTTTTGGAGCCGACACCAAACTGCCTCTCTTTGGTCTGATCCGCCTCCAAACCCGTTGGAAAACAGGTATTGATCACTTTTAATGTGGTAAATCGGCCAGCAAACAGCTGTCAGCCAAAACAGTGGAGGAGGGGGGATTTGAAAAAAACCTTGACCGCGGGGTCAAGGAAATTTCCGTTTTTGGAGCCGACACCAAACTGCCTCTCTTTGGTCTGATCCGCCTCCAAACCCGTTGGAAAACAGGTATTGATCACTTTTAATGTGGTAAATCGGCCAGCAAACAGCTGTCAGCCAAAACAGTGGAGGAGGGGGGATTTGAAAAAAACCTTGACCGCGGGGTCAAGGAAATTTCCGTTTTTGGAGCCGACACCAAACTGCCTCTCTTTGGTCTGATCCGCCTCCAAACCCGTTGGAAAACAGGTATTGATCACTTTTAATGTGGTAAATCGGCCAGCAAACAGCTGTCAGCCAAAACAGCTGTCAGCCAAAACAGTGGAGGAGGGGGGATTTGAAAAAAACCTTGACCGCGGGGTCAAGGAAATTTCCGTTTTTGGAGCCGACACCAAACTGCCTCTCTTTGGTCTGATCCGCCTCCAAACCCGTTGGAAAACAGGTATTGATCACTTTTAATGTGGTAAATCGGCCAGCAAACAGCTGTCAGCCAAAACAGTGGAGGAGGGGGGATTTGAAAAAAACCTTGACCGCGGGGTCAAGGAAATTTCCGTTTTTGGAGCCGACACCAAACTGCCTCTCTTTGGTCTGATCCGCCTCCAAACCCGTTGGAAAACAGGTATTGATCACTTTTAATGTGGTAAATCGGCCAGCAAACAGCTGTCAGCCAAAACAGTGGAGGAGGGGGGATTTGAAAAAAACCTTGACCGCGGGGTCAAGGAAATTTCCGTTTTTGGAGCCAACACCAAACTGCCTCTCTTTGGTCTGATCCGCCTCCAAACCCGTTGGAAAACAGGTATTGATCACTTTTAATGTGGTAAATCGGCCAGCAAACAGCTGTCAGCCAAAACAGTGGAGGAGGGGGGATTTGAAAAAAACCTTGACCGCGGGGTCAAGGAAATTTCCGTTTTTGGAGCCGACACCAAACTGCCTCTCTTTGGTCTGATCCGCCTCCAAACCCGTTGGAAAACAGGTATTGATCACTTTTAATGTGGTAAATCGGCCAGCAAACAGCTGTCAGCCAAAACAGTGGAGGAGGGGGGATTTGAAAAAAACCTTGACCGCGGGGTCAAGGAAATTTCCGTTTTTGGAGCCGACACCAAACTGCCTCTCTTTGGTCTGATCCGCCTCCAAACCCGTTGGAAAACAGGTATTGATCACTTTTAATGTGGTAAATCGGCCAGCAAACAGCTGTCAGCCAAAACAGTGGAGGAGGGGGGATTTGAAAAAAACCTTGACCGCGGGGTCAAGGAAATTTCCGTTTTTGGAGCCGACACCAAACTGCCTCTCTTTGGTCTGATCCGCCTCCAAACCCGTTGGAAAACAGGTATTGATCACTTTTAATGTGGTAAATCGGCCAGCAAACTGTTGTCAGCCAAAACAGCTGTCAGCCAAAACAGTGGAGGAGGGGGGATTTGAAAAAAACCTTGACCGCGGGGTCAAGGAAATTTCCGTTTTTGGAGCCGACACCAAACTGCCTCTCTTTGGTCTGATCCGCCTCCAAACCCGTTGGAAAACAGGTATTGATCACTTTTAATGTGGTAAATCGGCCAGCAAACAGCTGTCAGCCAAAACAGTGGAGGAGGGGGGATTTGAAAAAAACCTTGACCGCGGGGTCAAGGAAATTTCCGTTTTTGGAGCCGACACCAAACTGCCTCTTTTTGGTCTGATCCGCCTCCAAACCCGTTGGAAAACAGGTATTGATCACTTTTAACGTGGTAAATCGGACAGCAAACAGCAAACTGACAGCAAACTGTCAGCCAAAACAGTGGAGGAGGGGGGATTTGAAACAAACCTTGACCGCGGGGTCAAGGAAATTTCCGTTTTTGGAGCCGACACCAAACTGCCTCTTTTTGGTCTGATCCGCCTCCAAACCCGTTGGAAAACAGGTATTGATCACTTTTAACGTGGTAAATCGGACAGCAAACAGCTGTCAGCCAAAACAGCTGTCAGCCAAAACAGTGGAGGAGGGGGGATTTGAAAAAAACCTTGACCGCGGGGTCAAGGAAATTTCCGTTTTTGGAGCCGACACCAAACTGCCTCTCTTTGGTCTGATCCGCCTCCAAACCCGTTGGAAAACAGGTATTGATCACTTTTAATGTGGTAAATCGGCCAGCAAACTGTTGTCAGCCAAAACAGCTGTCAGCCAAAACAGTGGAGGAGGGGGGATTTGAAAAAAACCTTGACCGCGGGGTCAAGGAAATTTCCGTTTTTGGAGCCGACACCAAACTGCCTCTCTTTGGTCTGATCCGCCTCCAAACCCGTTGGAAAACAGGTATTGATCACTTTTAATGTGGTAAATCGGCCAGCAAACAGCTGTCAGCCAAAACAGCTGTCAGCCAAAACAGTGGAGGAGGGGGGATTTGAAAAAAACCTTGACCGCGGGGTCAAGGAAATTTCCGTTTTTGGAGCCGACACCAAACTGCCTCTCTTTGGTCTGATCCGCCTCCAAACCCGTTGGAAAACAGGTATTGATCACTTTTAATGTGGTAAATCGGCCAGTAAACAGCTGTCAGCCAAAACAGCTGTCAGCCAAAACAGTGGAGGAGGGGGGATTTGAAAAAAACCTTGTCCGCGGGGTCAAGGAAATTTCCGTTTTTGGAGCCGACACCAAACTGCCTCTCTTTGGTCTGATCCGCCTCCAAACCCGTTGGAAAACAGGTATTGATCACTTTTAATGTGGTAAATCGGCCAGCAAACAGCTGTCAGCCAAAACAGTGGAGGAGGGGGGATTTGAAAAAAACCTTGACCGCGGGGTCAAGGAAATTTCCGTTTTTGGAGCCGACACCAAACTGCCTCTCTTTGGTCTGATCCGCCTCCAAACCCGTTGGAAAACAGGTATTGATCACTTTTAATGTGGTAAATCGGCCAGCAAACAGCTGTCAGCCAAAACAGTGGAGGAGGGGGGATTTGAAAAAAACCTTGACCGCGGGGTCAAGGAAATTTCCGTTTTTGGAGCCGACACCAAACTGCCTCTCTTTGGTCTGATCCGCCTCCAAACCCGTTGGAAAACAGGTATTGATCACTTTTAATGTGGTAAATCGGCCAGCAAACAGCTGTCAGCCAAAACAGCTGTCAGCCAAAACAGTGGAGGAGGGGGGATTTGAAAAAAACCTTGACCGCGGGGTCAAGGAAATTTCCGTTTTTGGAGCCGACACCAAACTGCCTCTCTTTGGTCTGATCCGCCTCCAAACCCGTTGGAAAACAGGTATTGATCACTTTTAATGTGGTAAATCGGCCAGCAAACAGCTGTCAGCCAAAACAGTGGAGGAGGGGGGATTTGAAAAAAACCTTGACCGCGGGGTCAAGGAAATTTCCGTTTTTGGAGCCGACACCAAACTGCCTCTCTTTGGTCTGATCCGCCTCCAAACCCGTTGGAAAACAGGTATTGATCACTTTTAATGTGGTAAATCGGCCAGCAAACAGCTGTCAGCCAAAACAGTGGAGGAGGGGGGATTTGAAAAAAACCTTGACCGCGGGGTCAAGGAAATTTCCGTTTTTGGAGCCGACACCAAACTGCCTCTCTTTGGTCTGATCCGCCTCCAAACCCGTTGGAAAACAGGTATTGATCACTTTTAATGTGGTAAATCGGCCAGCAAACAGCTGTCAGCCAAAACAGTGGAGGAGGGGGGATTTGAAAAAAACCTTGACCGCGGGGTCAAGGAAATTTCCGTTTTTGGAGCCGACACCAAACTGCCTCTCTTTGGTCTGATCCGCCTCCAAACCCGTTGGAAAACAGGTATTGATCACTTTTAATGTGGTAAATCGGCCAGCAAACTGTTGTCAGCCAAAACAGCTGTCAGCCAAAACAGTGGAGGAGGGGGGATTTGAAAAAAACCTTGACCGCGGGGTCAAGGAAATTTCCGTTTTTGGAGCCGACACCAAACTGCCTCTCTTTGGTCTGATCCGCCTCCAAACCCGTTGGAAAACAGGTATTGATCACTTTTAATGTGGTAAATCGGCCAGCAAACAGCTGTCAGCCAAAACAGTGGAGGAGGGGGGATTTGAAAAAAACCTTGACCGCGGGGTCAAGGAAATTTCCGTTTTTGGAGCCGACACCAAACTGCCTCTTTTTGGTCTGATCCGCCTCCAAACCCGTTGGAAAACAGGTATTGATCACTTTTAATGTGGTAAATCGGCCAGCAAACAGCTGTCAGCCAAAACAGTGGAGGAGGGGGGATTTGAAACAAACCTTGACCGCGGGGTCAAGGAAATTTCCGTTTTTGGAGCCGACACCAAACTGCCTCTTTTTGGTCTGATCCGCCTCCAAACCCGTTGGAAAACAGGTATTGATCACTTTTAACGTGGTAAATCGGACAGCAAACAGCTGTCAGCCAAAACAGCTGTCAGCCAAAACAGTGGAGGAGGGGGGATTTGAAAAAAACCTTGACCGCGGGGTCAAGGAAATTTCCGTTTTTGGAGCCGACACCAAACTGCCTCTCTTTGGTCTGATCCGCCTCCAAACCCGTTGGAAAACAGGTATTGATCACTTTTAATGTGGTAAATCGGCCAGCAAACTGTTGTCAGCCAAAACAGCTGTCAGCCAAAACAGTGGAGGAGGGGGGATTTGAAAAAAACCTTGACCGCGGGGTCAAGGAAATTTCCGTTTTTGGAGCCGACACCAAACTGCCTCTCTTTGGTCTGATCCGCCTCCAAACCCGTTGGAAAACAGGTATTGATCACTTTTAATGTGGTAAATCGGCCAGCAAACAGCTGTCAGCCAAAACAGCTGTCAGCCAAAACAGTGGAGGAGGGGGGATTTGAAAAAAACCTTGACCGCGGGGTCAAGGAAATTTCCGTTTTTGGAGCCGACACCAAACTGCCTCTCTTTGGTCTGATCCGCCTCCAAACCCGTTGGAAAACAGGTATTGATCACTTTTAATGTGGTAAATCGGCCAGTAAACAGCTGTCAGCCAAAACAGCTGTCAGCCAAAACAGTGGAGGAGGGGGGATTTGAAAAAAACCTTGTCCGCGGGGTCAAGGAAATTTCCGTTTTTGGAGCCGACACCAAACTGCCTCTCTTTGGTCTGATCCGCCTCCAAACCCGTTGGAAAACAGGTATTGATCACTTTTAATGTGGTAAATCGGCCAGCAAACAGCTGTCAGCCAAAACAGTGGAGGAGGGGGGATTTGAAAAAAACCTTGACCGCGGGGTCAAGGAAATTTCCGTTTTTGGAGCCGACACCAAACTGCCTCTTTTTGGTCTGATCCGCCTCCAAACCCGTTGGAAAACAGGTATTGATCACTTTTAATGTGGTAAATCGGCCAGCAAACAGCTGTCAGCCAAAACAGTGGAGGAGGGGGGATTTGAAAAAAACCTTGACCGCGGGGTCAAGGAAATTTCCGTTTTTGGAGCCGACACCAAACTGCCTCTCTTTGGTCTGATCCGCCTCCAAACCCGTTGGAAAACAGGTATTGATCACTTTTAATGTGGTAAATCGGCCAGCAAACAGCTGTCAGCCAAAACAGTGGAGGAGGGGGGATTTGAAAAAAACCTTGACCGCGGGGTCAAGGAAATTTCCGTTTTTGGAGCCGACACCAAACTGCCTCTTTTTGGTCTGATCCGCCTCCAAACCCGTTGGAAAACAGGTATTGATCACTTTTAATGTGGTAAATCGGCCAGCAAACAGCTGTCAGCCAAAACAGTGGAGGAGGGGGGATTTGAAAAAAACCTTGACCGCGGGGTCAAGGAAATTTCCATTTTTGGAGCCGACACAGAATTGCCTCTTTTTGGTCTGATCCGCCTCCAAACCCGTTGGAAAACAGGTATTGATCACTTTTAACGTGGTAAATCGGCCAGCAAACAGCTGTCAGCCAAAACAGCTGTCAGCCAAAACTGTGGAGGAGGGGGGATTTGAAAAAAACCTTGACCGCGGGGTCAAGGAAATTTCCGTTTTTGGAGCCGACACCAAACTGCCTCTCTTTGGTCTGATCCGCCTCCAAACCCGTTGGAAAACAGGTATTGATCACTTTTAATGTGGTAAATCGGCAAACAAACAGCTGTCAGCCAAAACAGCTGTCAGCCAAAACAGTGGAGGAGGGGGGATTTGAAAAAAACCTTGACCGCGGGGTCAAGGAAATTTCCATTTTTGGAGCCGACACAGAACTGCCTCTTTTTGGTCTGATCCGCCTCCAAACCCGTTGGAAAACAGGTATTGATCACTTTTAACGTGGTAAATCGGCCAGCAAACAGCTGTCAGCCAAAACAGCTGTCAGCCAAAACTGTGGAGGAGGGGGGATTTGAAAAAAACCTTGACCGCGGGGTCAAGGAAATTTCCGTTTTTGGAGCCGACACCAAACTGCCTCTCTTTGGTCTGATCCGCCTCCAAACCCGTTGGAAAACAGGTATTGATCACTTTTAATGTGGTAAATCAGCAAGCAAACAGCTGTCAGCCAAAACAGCTGTCAGCCAAAACAGTGGAGGAGGGGGGATTTGAAAAAAATCTTGACCGCGGGGTCAAGGAAATTTCCGTTTTTGGAGCCGACACCAAACTGCCTCTTTTTGGTCTGATCCGCCTCCAAACCCGTTGGAAAACAGGTATTGATCACTTTTAATGTGGTAAATCGGCCAGCAAACAGCTGTCAGCCAAAACAGTGGAGGAGGGGGGATTTGAAAAAAACCTTGACCGCGGGGTCAAGGAAATTTCCGTTTTTGGAGCCGACACCAAACTGCCTCTTTTTGGTCTGATCCGCCTCCAAACCCGTTGGAAAACAGGTATTGATCACTTTTAATGTGGTAAATCGGCCAGCAAACTGTTGTCAGCCAAAACAGCTGTCAGCCAAAACAGTGGAGGAGGGGGGATTTGAAAAAAACCTTGACCGCGGGGTCAAGGAAATTTCCGTTTTTGGAGCCGACACCAAACTGCCTCTCTTTGGTCTGATCCGCCTCCAAACCCGTTGGAAAACAGGTATTGATCACTTTTAATGTGGTAAATCGGCCAGCAAACAGCTGTCAGCCAAAACAGTGGAGGAGGGGGGATTTGAAAAAAACCTTGACCGCGGGGTCAAGGAAATTTCCGTTTTTGGAGCCGACACCAAACTGCCTCTTTTTGGTCTGATCCGCCTCCAAACCCGTTGGAAAACAGGTATTGATCACTTTTAATGTGGTAAATCGGCCAGCAAACAGCTGTCAGCCAAAACAGTGGAGGAGGGGGGATTTGAAAAAAACCTTGACCGCGGGGTCAAGGAAATTTCCGTTTTTGGAGCCGACACCAAACTGCCTCTCTTTGGTCTGATCCGCCTCCAAACCCGTTGGAAAACAGGTATTGATCACTTTTAATGTGGTAAATCGGCCAGCAAACAGCTGTCAGCCAAAACAGTGGAGGAGGGGGGATTTGAAAAAAACCTTGACCGCGGGGTCAAGGAAATTTCCGTTTTTGGAGCCGACACCAAACTGCCTCTTTTTGGTCTGATCCGCCTCCAAACCCGTTGGAAAACAGGTATTGATCACTTTTAATGTGGTAAATCGGCCAGCAAACTGTTGTCAGCCAAAACAGCTGTCAGCCAAAACAGTGGAGGAGGGGGGATTTGAAAAAAACCTTGACCGCGGGGTCAAGGAAATTTCCGTTTTTGGAGCCGACACCAAACTGCCTCTCTTTGGTCTGATCCGCCTCCAAACCCGTTGGAAAACAGGTATTGATCACTTTTAATGTGGTAAATCGGCCAGCAAACAGCTGTCAGCCAAAACAGTGGAGGAGGGGGGATTTGAAAAAAACCTTGACCGCGGGGTCAAGGAAATTTCCGTTTTTGGAGCCGACACCAAACTGCCTCTCTTTGGTCTGATCCGCCTCCAAACCCGTTGGAAAACAGGTATTGATCACTTTTAATGTGGTAAATCGGCAAGCAAACAGCTGTCAGCCAAAACAGCTGTCAGCCAAAACAGTGGAGGAGGGGGGATTTGAAAAAAACCTTGACCGCGGGGTCAAGGAAATTTCCATTTTTGGAGCCGACACAGAACTGCCTCTTTTTGGTCTGATCCGCCTCCAAACCCGTTGGAAAACAGGTATTGATCACTTTTAACGTGGTAAATCGGCCAGCAAACAGCTGTCAGCCAAAACAGCTGTCAGCCAAAACTGTGGAGGAGGGGGGATTTGAAAAAAACCTTGACCGCGGGGTCAAGGAAATTTCCGTTTTTGGAGCCGACACCAAACTGCCTCTCTTTGGTCTGATCCGCCTCCAAACCCGTTGGAAAACAGGTATTGATCACTTTTAATGTGGTAAATCGGCAAGCAAACAGCTGTCAGCCAAAACAGCTGTCAGCCAAAACAGTGGAGGAGGGGGGATTTGAAAAAAACCTTGACCGCGGGGTCAAGGAAATTTCCGTTTTTGGAGCCGACACCAAACTGCCTCTTTTTGGTCTGATCCGCCTCCAAACCCGTTGGAAAACAGGTATTGATCACTTTTAATGTGGTAAATCGGCCAGCAAACAGCTGTCAGCCAAAACAGCTGTCAGCCAAAACAGTGGAGGAGGGGGGATTTGAAAAAAAACCTTGACCGCGGGGTCAAGGAAATTTCCGTTTTTGGAGCCGACACCAAACTGCCTCTTTTTGGTCTGATCCGCCTCCAAACCCGTTGGAAAACAGGTATTGATCACTTTTAATGTGGTAAATCGGCCAGCAAACAGCTGTCAGCCAAAACAGCTGTCAGCCAAAACAGTGGAGGAGGGGGGATTTGAAAAAAACCTTGACCGCGGGGTCAAGGAAATTTCCGTTTTTGGAGCCGACACCAAACTGCCTCTCTTTGGTCTGATCCGCCTCCAAACCCGTTGGAAAACAGGTATTGATCACTTTTAATGTGGTAAATCGGCCAGCAAACAGCTGTCAGCCAAAACAGTGGAGGAGGGGGGATTTGAAAAAAACCTTGACCGCGGGGTCAAGGAAATTTCCGTTTTTGGAGCCGACACCAAACTGCCTCTTTTTGGTCTGATCCGCCTCCAAACCCGTTGGAAAACAGGTATTGATCACTTTTAATGTGGTAAATCGGCCAGCAAACAGCTGTCAGCCAAAACAGTGGAGGAGGGGGGATTTGAAAAAAACCTTGACCGCGGGGTCAAGGAAATTTCCATTTTTGGAGCCGACACAGAACTGCCTCTTTTTGGTCTGATCCGCCTCCAAACCCGTTGGAAAACAGGTATTGATCACTTTTAACGTGGTAAATCGGCCAGCAAACAGCTGTCAGCCAAAACAGCTGTCAGCCAAAACTGTGGAGGAGGGGGGATTTGAAAAAAACCTTGACCGCGGGGTCAAGGAAATTTCCGTTTTTGGAGCCGACACCAAACTGCCTCTCTTTGGTCTGATCCGCCTCCAAACCCGTTGGAAAACAGGTATTGATCACTTTTAATGTGGTAAATCGGCCAGCAAACAGCTGTCAGCCAAAACAGTGGAGGAGGGGGGATTTGAAAAAAACCTTGACCGCGGGGTCAAGGAAATTTCCGTTTTTGGAGCCGACACCAAACTGCCTCTTTTTGGTCTGATCCGCCTCCAAACCCGTTGGAAAACAGGTATTGATCACTTTTAATGTGGTAAATCGGCCAGCAAACTGTTGTCAGCCAAAACAGCTGTCAGCCAAAACAGTGGAGGAGGGGGGATTTGAAAAAAACCTTGACCGCGGGGTCAAGGAAATTTCCGTTTTTGGAGCCGACACCAAACTGCCTCTCTTTGGTCTGATCCGCCTCCAAACCCGTTGGAAAACAGGTATTGATCACTTTTAATGTGGTAAATCGGCCAGCAAACAGCTGTCAGCCAAAACAGCTGTCAGCCAAAACAGTGGAGGAGGGGGGATTTGAAAAAAACCTTGACCGCGGGGTCAAGGAAATTTCCGTTTTTGGAGCCGACACCAAACTGCCTCTCTTTGGTCTGATCCGCCTCCAAACCCGTTGGAAAACAGGTATTGATCACTTTTAATGTGGTAAATCGGCCAGTAAACAGCTGTCAGCCAAAACAGCTGTCAGCCAAAACAGTGGAGGAGGGGGGATTTGAAAAAAACCTTGTCCGCGGGGTCAAGGAAATTTCCGTTTTTGGAGCCGACACCAAACTGCCTCTCTTTGGTCTGATCCGCCTCCAAACCCGTTGGAAAACAGGTATTGATCACTTTTAATGTGGTAAATCGGCCAGCAAACAGCTGTCAGCCAAAACAGTGGAGGAGGGGGGATTTGAAAAAAACCTTCACCGCGGGGTCAAGGAAATTTCCGTTTTTGGAGCCGACACCAAACTGCCTCTTTTTGGTCTGATCCGCCTCCAAACCCGTTGGAAAACAGGTATTGATCACTTTTAATGTGGTAAATCGGCCAGCAAACAGCTGTCAGCCAAAACAGTGGAGGAGGGGGGATTTGAAAAAAACCTTGACCGCGGGGTCAAGGAAATTTCCGTTTTTGGAGCCGACACCAAACTGCCTCTCTTTGGTCTGATCCGCCTCCAAACCCGTTGGAAAACAGGTATTGATCACTTTTAATGTGGTAAATCGGCCAGCAAACAGCTGTCAGCCAAAACAGTGGAGGAGGGGGGATTTGAAAAAAACCTTGACCGCGGGGTCAAGGAAATTTCCGTTTTTGGAGCCGACACCAAACTGCCTCTTTTTGGTCTGATCCGCCTCCAAACCCGTTGGAAAACAGGTATTGATCACTTTTAATGTGGTAAATCGGCCAGCAAACAGCTGTCAGCCAAAACAGTGGAGGAGGGGGGATTTGAAAAAAACCTTGACCGCGGGGTCAAGGAAATTTCCATTTTTGGAGCCGACACAGAACTGCCTCTTTTTGGTCTGATCCGCCTCCAAACCCGTTGGAAAACAGGTATTGATCACTTTTAACGTGGTAAATCGGCCAGCAAACAGCTGTCAGCCAAAACAGCTGTCAGCCAAAACTGTGGAGGAGGGGGGATTTGAAAAAAACCTTGACCGCGGGGTCAAGGAAATTTCCGTTTTTGGAGCCGACACCAAACTGCCTCTCTTTGGTCTGATCCGCCTCCAAACCCGTTGGAAAACAGGTATTGATCACTTTTAATGTGGTAAATCGGCAAGCAAACAGCTGTCAGCCAAAACAGCTGTCAGCCAAAACAGTGGAGGAGGGGGGATTTGAAAAAAACCTTGACCGCGGGGTCAAGGAAATTTCCATTTTTGGAGCCGACACAGAACTGCCTCTTTTTGGTCTGATCCGCCTCCAAACCCGTTGGAAAACAGGTATTGATCACTTTTAACGTGGTAAATCGGCCAGCAAACAGCTGTCAGCCAAAACAGCTGTCAGCCAAAACTGTGGAGGAGGGGGGATTTGAAAAAAACCTTGACCGCGGGGTCAAGGAAATTTCCGTTTTTGGAGCCGACACCAAACTGCCTCTCTTTGGTCTGATCCGCCTCCAAACCCGTTGGAAAACAGGTATTGATCACTTTTAATGTGGTAAATCGGCAAGCAAACAGCTGTCAGCCAAAACAGCTGTCAGCCAAAACAGTGGAGGAGGGGGGATTTGAAAAAAATCTTGACCGCGGGGTCAAGGAAATTTCCGTTTTTGGAGCCGACACCAAACTGCCTCTTTTTGGTCTGATCCGCCTCCAAACCCGTTGGAAAACAGGTATTGATCACTTTTAATGTGGTAAATCGGCCAGCAAACAGCTGTCAGCCAAAACAGTGGAGGAGGGGGGATTTGAAAAAAACCTTGACCGCGGGGTCAAGGAAATTTCCGTTTTTGGAGCCGACACCAAACTGCCTCTTTTTGGTCTGATCCGCCTCCAAACCCGTTGGAAAACAGGTATTGATCACTTTTAATGTGGTAAATCGGCCAGCAAACAGCTGTCAGCCAAAACAGCTGTCAGCCAAAACAGTGGAGGAGGGGGGATTTGAAAAAAAACCTTGACCGCGGGGTCAAGGAAATTTCCGTTTTTGGAGCCGACACCAAACTGCCTCTCTTTGGTCTGATCCGCCTCCAAACCCGTTGGAAAACAGGCATTGATCACTTTTAATGTGGTAAATCGGCCAGCAAACAGCTGTCAGCCAAAACAGTGGAGGAGGGGGGATTTGAAAAAAACCTTGACCGCGGGGTCAAGGAAATTTCCGTTTTTGGAGCCGACACCAAACTGCCTCTCTTTGGTCTGATCCGCCTCCAAACCCGTTGGAAAACAGGTATTGATCACTTTTAATGTGGTAAATCGGCCAGCAAACAGCTGTCAGCCAAAACAGTGGAGGAGGGGGGATTTGAAAAAAACCTTGACCGCGGGGTCAAGGAAATTTCCGTTTTTGGAGCCGACACAGAACTGCCTCTTTTTGGTCTGATCCGCCTCCAAACCCGTTGGAAAACAGGTATTGATCACTTTTAACGTGGTAAATCGGCCAGCAAACAGCTGTCAGCCAAAACAGCTGTCAGCCAAAACTGTGGAGGAGGGGGGATTTGAAAAAAACCTTGACCGCGGGGTCAAGGAAATTTCCGTTTTTGGAGCCGACACCAAACTGCCTCTCTTTGGTCTGATCCGCCTCCAAACCCGTTGGAAAACAGGCATTGATCACTTTTAATGTGGTAAATCGGCCAGCAAACAGCTGTCAGCCAAAACAGTGGAGGAGGGGGGATTTGAAAAAAACCTTGACCGCGGGGTCAAGGAAATTTCCGTTTTTGGAGCCGACACCAAACTGCCTCTTTTTGGTCTGATCCGCCTCCAAACCCGTTGGAAAACAGGTATTGATCACTTTTAATGTGGTAAATCGGCCAGCAAACAGCTGTCAGCCAAAACAGTGGAGGAGGGGGGATTTGAAAAAAACCTTGACCGCGGGGTCAAGGAAATTTCCGTTTTTGGAGCCGACACAGAACTGCCTCTTTTTGGTCTGATCCGCCTCCAAACCCGTTGGAAAACAGGTATTGATCACTTTTAACGTGGTAAATCGGCAAGCAAACAGCTGTCAGCCAAAACAGCTGTCAGCCAAAACAGTGGAGGAGGGGGGATTTGAAAAAAACCTTGACCGCGGGGTCAAGGAAATTTCCATTTTTGGAGCCGACACAGAACTGCCTCTTTTTGGTCTGATCCGCCTCCAAACCCGTTGGAAAACAGGTATTGATCACTTTTAACGTGGTAAATCGGCCAGCAAACAGCTGTCAGCCAAAACAGCTGTCAGCCAAAACTGTGGAGGAGGGGGGATTTGAAAAAAACCTTGACCGCGGGGTCAAGGAAATTTCCGTTTTTGGAGCCGACACCAAACTGCCTCTCTTTGGTCTGATCCGCCTCCAAACCCGTTGGAAAACAGGTATTGATCACTTTTAATGTGGTAAATCGGCAAGCAAACAGCTGTCAGCCAAAACAGCTGTCAGCCAAAACAGTGGAGGAGGGGGGATTTGAAAAAAATCTTGACCGCGGGGTCAAGGAAATTTCCGTTTTTGGAGCCGACACCAAACTGCCTCTTTTTGGTCTGATCCGCCTCCAAACCCGTTGGAAAACAGGTATTGATCACTTTTAATGTGGTAAATCGGCCAGCAAACAGCTGTCAGCCAAAACAGTGGAGGAGGGGGGATTTGAAAAAAACCTTGACCGCGGGGTCAAGGAAATTTCCATTTTTGGAGCCGACACAGAACTGCCTCTTTTTGGTCTGATCCGCCTCCAAACCCGTTGGAAAACAGGTATTGATCACTTTTAACGTGGTAAATCGGCCAGCAAACAGCTGTCAGCCAAAACAGCTGTCAGCCAAAACTGTGGAGGAGGGGGGATTTGAAAAAAACCTTGACCGCGGGGTCAAGGAAATTTCCGTTTTTGGAGCCGACACCAAACTGCCTCTCTTTGGTCTGATCCGCCTCCAAACCCGTTGGAAAACAGGTATTGATCACTTTTAATGTGGTAAATCGGCAAGCAAACAGCTGTCAGCCAAAACAGCTGTCAGCCAAAACAGTGGAGGAGGGGGGATTTGAAAAAAACCTTGACCGCGGGGTCAAGGAAATTTCCATTTTTGGAGCCGACACAGAACTGCCTCTTTTTGGTCTGATCCGCCTCCAAACCCGTTGGAAAACAGGTATTGATCACTTTTAACGTGGTAAATCGGCCAGCAAACAGCTGTCAGCCAAAACAGCTGTCAGCCAAAACTGTGGAGGAGGGGGGATTTGAAAAAAACCTTGACCGCGGGGTCAAGGAAATTTCCGTTTTTGGAGCCGACACCAAACTGCCTCTCTTTGGTCTGATCCGCCTCCAAACCCGTTGGAAAACAGGTATTGATCACTTTTAATGTGGTAAATCGGCAAGCAAACAGCTGTCAGCCAAAACAGCTGTCAGCCAAAACAGTGGAGGAGGGGGGATTTGAAAAAAATCTTGACCGCGGGGTCAAGGAAATTTCCGTTTTTGGAGCCGACACCAAACTGCCTCTTTTTGGTCTGATCCGCCTCCAAACCCGTTGGAAAACAGGTATTGATCACTTTTAATGTGGTAAATCGGCCAGCAAACAGCTGTCAGCCAAAACAGTGGAGGAGGGGGGATTTGAAAAAAACCTTGACCGCGGGGTCAAGGAAATTTCCGTTTTTGGAGCCGACACCAAACTGCCTCTTTTTGGTCTGATCCGCCTCCAAACCCGTTGGAAAACAGGTATTGATCACTTTTAATGTGGTAAATCGGCCAGCAAACAGCTGTCAGCCAAAACAGCTGTCAGCCAAAACAGTGGAGGAGGGGGGATTTGAAAAAAAACCTTGACCGCGGGGTCAAGGAAATTTCCGTTTTTGGAGCCGACACCAAACTGCCTCTTTTTGGTCTGATCCGCCTCCAAACCCGTTGGAAAACAGGTATTGATCACTTTTAATGTGGTAAATCGGCCAGCAAACAGCTGTCAGCCAAAACAGCTGTCAGCCAAAACAGTGGAGGAGGGGGGATTTGAAAAAAACCTTGACCGCGGGGTCAAGGAAATTTCCGTTTTTGGAGCCGACACCAAACTGCCTCTTTTTGGTCTGATCCGCCTCCAAACCCGTTGGAAAACAGGTATTGATCACTTTTAATGTGGTAAATCGGCCAGCAAACAGCTGTCAGCCAAAACAGCTGTCAGCCAAAACAGTGGAGGAGGGGGGATTTGAAAAAAAACCTTGACCGCGGGGTCAAGGAAATTTCCGTTTTTGGAGCCGACACCAAACTGCCTCTCTTTGGTCTGATCCGCCTCCAAACCCGTTGGAAAACAGGCATTGATCACTTTTAATGTGGTAAATCGGCCAGCAAACAGCTGTCAGCCAAAACAGTGGAGGAGGGGGGATTTGAAAAAAACCTTGACCGCGGGGTCAAGGAAATTTCCGTTTTTGGAGCCGACACCAAACTGCCTCTCTTTGGTCTGATCCGCCTCCAAACCCGTTGGAAAACAGGTATTGATCACTTTTAATGTGGTAAATCGGCCAGCAAACAGCTGTCAGCCAAAACAGTGGAGGAGGGGGGATTTGAAAAAAACCTTGACCGCGGGGTCAAGGAAATTTCCGTTTTTGGAGCCGACACAGAACTGCCTCTTTTTGGTCTGATCCGCCTCCAAACCCGTTGGAAAACAGGTATTGATCACTTTTAACGTGGTAAATCGGCCAGCAAACAGCTGTCAGCCAAAACAGCTGTCAGCCAAAACTGTGGAGGAGGGGGGATTTGAAAAAAACCTTGACCGCGGGGTCAAGGAAATTTCCGTTTTTGGAGCCGACACCAAACTGCCTCTCTTTGGTCTGATCCGCCTCCAAACCCGTTGGAAAACAGGCATTGATCACTTTTAATGTGGTAAATCGGCCAGCAAACAGCTGTCAGCCAAAACAGTGGAGGAGGGGGGATTTGAAAAAAACCTTGACCGCGGGGTCAAGGAAATTTCCGTTTTTGGAGCCGACACCAAACTGCCTCTTTTTGGTCTGATCCGCCTCCAAACCCGTTGGAAAACAGGTATTGATCACTTTTAATGTGGTAAATCGGCCAGCAAACAGCTGTCAGCCAAAACAGTGGAGGAGGGGGGATTTGAAAAAAACCTTGACCGCGGGGTCAAGGAAATTTCCGTTTTTGGAGCCGACACAGAACTGCCTCTTTTTGGTCTGATCCGCCTCCAAACCCGTTGGAAAACAGGTATTGATCACTTTTAACGTGGTAAATCGGCAAGCAAACAGCTGTCAGCCAAAACAGCTGTCAGCCAAAACAGTGGAGGAGGGGGGATTTGAAAAAAACCTTGACCGCGGGGTCAAGGAAATTTCCATTTTTGGAGCCGACACAGAACTGCCTCTTTTTGGTCTGATCCGCCTCCAAACCCGTTGGAAAACAGGTATTGATCACTTTTAACGTGGTAAATCGGCCAGCAAACAGCTGTCAGCCAAAACAGCTGTCAGCCAAAACTGTGGAGGAGGGGGGATTTGAAAAAAACCTTGACCGCGGGGTCAAGGAAATTTCCGTTTTTGGAGCCGACACCAAACTGCCTCTCTTTGGTCTGATCCGCCTCCAAACCCGTTGGAAAACAGGTATTGATCACTTTTAATGTGGTAAATCGGCAAGCAAACAGCTGTCAGCCAAAACAGCTGTCAGCCAAAACAGTGGAGGAGGGGGGATTTGAAAAAAATCTTGACCGCGGGGTCAAGGAAATTTCCGTTTTTGGAGCCGACACCAAACTGCCTCTTTTTGGTCTGATCCGCCTCCAAACCCGTTGGAAAACAGGTATTGATCACTTTTAATGTGGTAAATCGGCCAGCAAACAGCTGTCAGCCAAAACAGTGGAGGAGGGGGGATTTGAAAAAAACCTTGACCGCGGGGTCAAGGAAATTTCCATTTTTGGAGCCGACACAGAACTGCCTCTTTTTGGTCTGATCCGCCTCCAAACCCGTTGGAAAACAGGTATTGATCACTTTTAACGTGGTAAATCGGCCAGCAAACAGCTGTCAGCCAAAACAGCTGTCAGCCAAAACTGTGGAGGAGGGGGGATTTGAAAAAAACCTTGACCGCGGGGTCAAGGAAATTTCCGTTTTTGGAGCCGACACCAAACTGCCTCTCTTTGGTCTGATCCGCCTCCAAACCCGTTGGAAAACAGGTATTGATCACTTTTAATGTGGTAAATCGGCAAGCAAACAGCTGTCAGCCAAAACAGCTGTCAGCCAAAACAGTGGAGGAGGGGGGATTTGAAAAAAACCTTGACCGCGGGGTCAAGGAAATTTCCATTTTTGGAGCCGACACAGAACTGCCTCTTTTTGGTCTGATCCGCCTCCAAACCCGTTGGAAAACAGGTATTGATCACTTTTAACGTGGTAAATCGGCCAGCAAACAGCTGTCAGCCAAAACAGCTGTCAGCCAAAACTGTGGAGGAGGGGGGATTTGAAAAAAACCTTGACCGCGGGGTCAAGGAAATTTCCGTTTTTGGAGCCGACACCAAACTGCCTCTCTTTGGTCTGATCCGCCTCCAAACCCGTTGGAAAACAGGTATTGATCACTTTTAATGTGGTAAATCGGCAAGCAAACAGCTGTCAGCCAAAACAGCTGTCAGCCAAAACAGTGGAGGAGGGGGGATTTGAAAAAAATCTTGACCGCGGGGTCAAGGAAATTTCCGTTTTTGGAGCCGACACCAAACTGCCTCTTTTTGGTCTGATCCGCCTCCAAACCCGTTGGAAAACAGGTATTGATCACTTTTAATGTGGTAAATCGGCCAGCAAACAGCTGTCAGCCAAAACAGTGGAGGAGGGGGGATTTGAAAAAAACCTTGACCGCGGGGTCAAGGAAATTTCCGTTTTTGGAGCCGACACCAAACTGCCTCTTTTTGGTCTGATCCGCCTCCAAACCCGTTGGAAAACAGGTATTGATCACTTTTAATGTGGTAAATCGGCCAGCAAACAGCTGTCAGCCAAAACAGCTGTCAGCCAAAACAGTGGAGGAGGGGGGATTTGAAAAAAAACCTTGACCGCGGGGTCAAGGAAATTTCCGTTTTTGGAGCCGACACCAAACTGCCTCTTTTTGGTCTGATCCGCCTCCAAACCCGTTGGAAAACAGGTATTGATCACTTTTAATGTGGTAAATCGGCCAGCAAACAGCTGTCAGCCAAAACAGCTGTCAGCCAAAACAGTGGAGGAGGGGGGATTTGAAAAAAACCTTGACCGCGGGGTCAAGGAAATTTCCGTTTTTGGAGCCGACACCAAACTGCCTCTCTTTGGTCTGATCCGCCTCCAAACCCGTTGGAAAACAGGTATTGATCACTTTTAATGTGGTAAATCGGCCAGCAAACAGCTGTCAGCCAAAACAGTGGAGGAGGGGGGATTTGAAAAAAACCTTGACCGCGGGGTCAAGGAAATTTCCGTTTTTGGAGCCGACACAGAACTGCCTCTTTTTGGTCTGATCCGCCTCCAAACCCGTTGGAAAACAGGTATTGATCACTTTTAACGTGGTAAATCGGCCAGCAAACAGCTGTCAGCCAAAACAGCTGTCAGCCAAAACTGTGGAGGAGGGGGGATTTGAAAAAAACCTTGACCGCGGGGTCAAGGAAATTTCCGTTTTTGGAGCCGACACCAAACTGCCTCTCTTTGGTCTGATCCGCCTCCAAACCCGTTGGAAAACAGGCATTGATCACTTTTAATGTGGTAAATCGGCCAGCAAACAGCTGTCAGCCAAAACAGTGGAGGAGGGGGGATTTGAAAAAAACCTTGACCGCGGGGTCAAGGAAATTTCCGTTTTTGGAGCCGACACCAAACTGCCTCTTTTTGGTCTGATCCGCCTCCAAACCCGTTGGAAAACAGGTATTGATCACTTTTAATGTGGTAAATCGGCCAGCAAACAGCTGTCAGCCAAAACAGTGGAGGAGGGGGGATTTGAAAAAAACCTTGACCGCGGGGTCAAGGAAATTTCCGTTTTTGGAGCCGACACAGAACTGCCTCTTTTTGGTCTGATCCGCCTCCAAACCCGTTGGAAAACAGGTATTGATCACTTTTAACGTGGTAAATCGGCAAGCAAACAGCTGTCAGCCAAAACAGCTGTCAGCCAAAACAGTGGAGGAGGGGGGATTTGAAAAAAACCTTGACCGCGGGGTCAAGGAAATTTCCATTTTTGGAGCCGACACAGAACTGCCTCTTTTTGGTCTGATCCGCCTCCAAACCCGTTGGAAAACAGGTATTGATCACTTTTAACGTGGTAAATCGGCCAGCAAACAGCTGTCAGCCAAAACAGCTGTCAGCCAAAACAGTGGAGGAGGGGGGATTTGAAAAAAACCTTGACCGCGGGGTCAAGGAAATTTCCGTTTTTGGAGCCGACACCAAACTGCCTCTCTTTGGTCTGATCCGCCTCCAAACCCGTTGGAAAACAGGTATTGATCACTTTTAATGTGGTAAATCGGCAAGCAAACAGCTGTCAGCCAAAACAGCTGTCAGCCAAAACAGTGGAGGAGGGGGGATTTGAAAAAAATCTTGACCGCGGGGTCAAGGAAATTTCCGTTTTTGGAGCCGACACCAAACTGCCTCTTTTTGGTCTGATCCGCCTCCAAACCCGTTGGAAAACAGGTATTGATCACTTTTAATGTGGTAAATCGGCCAGCAAACAGCTGTCAGCCAAAACAGTGGAGGAGGGGGGATTTGAAAAAAACCTTGACCGCGGGGTCAAGGAAATTTCCGTTTTTGGAGCCGACACCAAACTGCCTCTTTTTGGTCTGATCCGCCTCCAAACCCGTTGGAAAACAGGTATTGATCACTTTTAATGTGGTAAATCGGCCAGCAAACAGCTGTCAGCCAAAACAGTGGAGGAGGGGGGATTTGAAAAAAACCTTGACCGCGGGGTCAAGGAAATTTCCGTTTTTGGAGCCGACACCAAACTGCCTCTCTTTGGTCTGATCCGCCTCCAAACCCGTTGGAAAACAGGTATTGATCACTTTTAATGTGGTAAATCGGCCAGGAAACAGCTGTCAGCCAAAACAGTGGAGGAGGGCGGATTTGAAAAAAACCTTGACCGCGGGGTCAAGGAAATTTCCGTTTTTGGAGCCGACACCAAACTGCCTCTCTTTGGTCTGATCCGCCTCCAAACCCGTTGGAAAACAGGTATTGATCACTTTTAATGTGGTAAATCGGCCAGCAAACAGCTGTCAGCCAAAACAGTGGAGGAGGGGGGATTTGAAACAAACCTTGACCGCGGGGTCAAGGAAATTTCCGTTTTTGGAGCCGACACCAAACTGCCTCTTTTTGGTCTGAACCGCCTCCAAACCCGTTGGAAAACAGGTATTGATCACTTTTAATGTGGTAAATCGGCCAGCAAACAGCTGTCAGCCAAAACAGTGGAGGAGGGGGGATTTGAAAAAAACCTTGACCGCGGGGTCAAGGAAATTTCCGTTTTTGGAGCCGACACCAAACTGCCTCTTTTTGGTCTGATCCGCCTCCAAACCCGTTGGAAAACAGGTATTGATCACTTTTAATGTGGTAAATCGGCCAGCAAACAGCTGTCAGCCAAAACAGTGGAGGAGGGGGGATTTGAAACAAACCTTGACCGCGGGGTCAAGGAAATTTCCGTTTTTGGAGCCGACACCAAACTGCCTCTTTTTGGTCTGAACCGCCTCCAAACCCGTTGGAAAACAGGTATTGATCACTTTTAATGTGGTAAATCGGCCAGCAAACAGCTGTCAGCCAAAACAGTGGAGGAGGGGGGATTTGAAAAAAACCTTGACCGCGGGGTCAAGGAAATTTCCGTTTTTGGAGCCGACACCAAACTGCCTCTCTTTGGTCTGATCCGCCTCCAAACCCGTTGGAAAACAGGTATTGATCACTTTTAATGTGGTAAATCGGCCAGCAAACAGCTGTCAGCCAAAACAGTGGAGGAGGGGGGATTTGAAAAAAACCTTGACCGCGGGGTCAAGGAAATTTCCGTTTTTGGAGCCGACACCAAACTGCCTCTCTTTGGTCTGATCCGCCTCCAAACCCGTTGGAAAACAGGTATTGATCACTTTTAATGTGGTAAATCGGCCAGCAAACAGCTGTCAGCCAAAACAGTGGAGGAGGGGGGATTTGAAAAAAACCTTGACCACGGGGTCAAGGAAATTTCCGTTTTTGGAGCCGACACCAAACTGCCTCTCTTTGGTCTGATCCGCCTCCAAACCCGTTGGAAAACAGGTATTGATCACTTTTAATGTGGTAAATCGGCCAGCAAACAGCTGTCAGCCAAAACACCTGTCTGCCAAAACAGTGGAGGAGGGGGGATTTGAAAAAAACCTTGACCGCGGGGTCAAGGAAATTTCCGTTTTTGGAGCCGACACCAAACTGCCTCTTTTTGGTCTGATCCGCCTCCAAACCCGTTGGAAAACAGGTATTGATCACTTTTAATGTGGTAAATCGGCCAGCAAACAGCTGTCAGCCAAAACAGTGGAGGAGGGGGGATTTGAAAAAAACCTTGACCGCGGGGTCAAGGAAATTTCTGTTTTTGGAGCCGACACCAAACTGCCTCTTTTTGGTCTGATCCGCCTCCAAACCCGTTGGAAAACAGGTATTGATCACTTTTAATGTGGTAAATCGGCCAGCAAACAGCTGTCAGCCAAAACAGCTGTCAGCCAAAACAGTGGAGGAGGGGGGATTTGAAAAAAACCTTGACCGCGGGGTCAAGGAAATTTCCGTTTTTGGAGCCGACACCAAACTGCCTCTTTTTGGTCTGATCCGCCTCCAAACCCGTTGGAAAACAGGTATTGATCACTTTTAATGTGGTAAATCGGCCAGCAAACAGCTGTCAGCCAAAACAGTGGAGGAGGGGGGATTTGAAAAAAACCTTGACCGCGGGGTCAAGGAAATTTCTGTTTTTGGAGCTGACACCAAACTGCCTCTTTTTGGTCTGATCCGCCTCCAAACCCGTTGGAAAACAGGTATTGATCACTTTTAATGTGGTAAATCGGCCAGCAAACAGCTGTCAGCCAAAACAGCTGTCAGCCAAAACAGTGGAGGAGGGGGGATTTGAAAAAAACCTTGACCGCGGGGTCAAGGAAATTTCCGTTTTTGGAGCCGACACCAAACTGCCTCTTTTTGGTCTGATCCGCCTCCAAACCCGTTGGAAAACAGGTATTGATCACTTTTAACGTGGTAAATCGGCCAGCAAACAGCTGTCAGCCAAAACAGCTGTCAGCCAAAACTGTGGAGGAGGGGGGATTTGAAAAAAACCTTGACCGCGGGGTCAAGGAAATTTCCGTTTTTGGAGCCGACACCAAACTGCCTCTCTTTGGTCTGATCCGCCTCCAAACCCGTTGGAAAACAGGTATTGATCACTTTTAATGTGGTAAATCGGCAAGCAAACAGCTGTCAGCCAAAACAGCTGTCAGCCAAAACAGTGGAGGAGGGGGGATTTGAAAAAAATCTTGACCGCGGGGTCAAGGAAATTTCCGTTTTTGGAGCCGACACCAAACTGCCTCTTTTTGGTCTGATCCGCCTCCAAACCCGTTGGAAAACAGGTATTGATCACTTTTAATGTGGTAAATCGGCCAGCAAACAGCTGTCAGCCAAAACAGTGGAGGAGGGGGGATTTGAAAAAAACCTTGACCGCGGGGTCAAGGAAATTTCCGTTTTTGGAGCCGACACCAAACTGCCTCTTTTTGGTCTGATCCGCCTCCAAACCCGTTGGAAAACAGGTATTGATCACTTTTAATGTGGTAAATCGGCCAGCAAACAGCTGTCAGCCAAAACAGTGGAGGAGGGGGGATTTGAAAAAAACCTTGACCGCGGGGTCAAGGAAATTTCCGTTTTTGGAGCCGACACCAAACTGCCTCTCTTTGGTCTGATCCGCCTCCAAACCCGTTGGAAAACAGGTATTGATCACTTTTAATGTGGTAAATCGGCCAGGAAACAGCTGTCAGCCAAAACAGTGGAGGAGGGCGGATTTGAAAAAAACCTTGACCGCGGGGTCAAGGAAATTTCCGTTTTTGGAGCCGACACCAAACTGCCTCTCTTTGGTCTGATCCGCCTCCAAACCCGTTGGAAAACAGGTATTGATCACTTTTAATGTGGTAAATCGGCCAGCAAACAGCTGTCAGCCAAAACAGTGGAGGAGGGGGGATTTGAAACAAACCTTGACCGCGGGGTCAAGGAAATTTCCGTTTTTGGAGCCGACACCAAACTGCCTCTTTTTGGTCTGAACCGCCTCCAAACCCGTTGGAAAACAGGTATTGATCACTTTTAATGTGGTAAATCGGCCAGCAAACAGCTGTCAGCCAAAACAGTGGAGGAGGGGGGATTTGAAAAAAACCTTGACCGCGGGGTCAAGGAAATTTCCGTTTTTGGAGCCGACACCAAACTGCCTCTTTTTGGTCTGATCCGCCTCCAAACCCGTTGGAAAACAGGTATTGATCACTTTTAATGTGGTAAATCGGCCAGCAAACAGCTGTCAGCCAAAACAGTGGAGGAGGGGGGATTTGAAACAAACCTTGACCGCGGGGTCAAGGAAATTTCCGTTTTTGGAGCCGACACCAAACTGCCTCTTTTTGGTCTGAACCGCCTCCAAACCCGTTGGAAAACAGGTATTGATCACTTTTAATGTGGTAAATCGGCCAGCAAACAGCTGTCAGCCAAAACAGTGGAGGAGGGGGGATTTGAAAAAAACCTTGACCGCGGGGTCAAGGAAATTTCCGTTTTTGGAGCCGACACCAAACTGCCTCTCTTTGGTCTGATCCGCCTCCAAACCCGTTGGAAAACAGGTATTGATCACTTTTAATGTGGTAAATCGGCCAGCAAACAGCTGTCAGCCAAAACAGTGGAGGAGGGGGGATTTGAAAAAAACCTTGACCGCGGGGTCAAGGAAATTTCCGTTTTTGGAGCCGACACCAAACTGCCTCTCTTTGGTCTGATCCGCCTCCAAACCCGTTGGAAAACAGGTATTGATCACTTTTAATGTGGTAAATCGGCCAGCAAACAGCTGTCAGCCAAAACAGTGGAGGAGGGGGGATTTGAAAAAAACCTTGACCACGGGGTCAAGGAAATTTCCGTTTTTGGAGCCGACACCAAACTGCCTCTCTTTGGTCTGATCCGCCTCCAAACCCGTTGGAAAACAGGTATTGATCACTTTTAATGTGGTAAATCGGCCAGCAAACAGCTGTCAGCCAAAACACCTGTCAGCCAAAACAGTGGAGGAGGGGGGATTTGAAAAAAACCTTGACCGCGGGGTCAAGGAAATTTCCGTTTTTGGAGCCGACACCAAACTGCCTCTTTTTGGTCTGATCCGCCTCCAAACCCGTTGGAAAACAGGTATTGATCACTTTTAATGTGGTAAATCGGCCAGCAAACAGCTGTCAGCCAAAACAGTGGAGGAGGGGGGATTTGAAAAAAACCTTGACCGCGGGGTCAAGGAAATTTCTGTTTTTGGAGCCGACACCAAACTGCCTCTTTTTGGTCTGATCCGCCTCCAAACCCGTTGGAAAACAGGTATTGATCACTTTTAATGTGGTAAATCGGCCAGCAAACAGCTGTCAGCCAAAACAGCTGTCAGCCAAAACAGTGGAGGAGGGGGGATTTGAAAAAAACCTTGACCGTGGGGTCAAGGAAATTTCCGTTTTTGGAGCCGACACCAAACTGCCTCTTTTTGGTCTGATCCGCCTCCAAACCCGTTGGAAAACAGGTATTGATCACTTTTAACGTGGTAAATCGGCCAGCAAACAGCTGTCAGCCAAAACAGCTGTCAGCCAAAACAGTGGAGGAGGGGGGATTTGAAAAAAACCTTGACCGCGGGGTCAAGGAAATTTCCGTTTTTGGAGCCGACACCAAACTGCCTCTTTTTGGTCTGATCCGCCTCCAAACCCGTTGGAAAACAGGTATTGATCACTTTTAATGTGGTAAATCGGCCAGCAAACAGCTGTCAGCCAAAACAGTGGAGGAGGGGGGATTTGAAAAAAACCTTGACCGGTCAAGGAATTTTCCGTTTTTGGAGCCGACACCAAACTGCCTCTTTTTGGTCTGATCCGCCTCCAAACCCGTTGGAAAACAGGTATTGATCACTTTTAACGTGGTAAATCGGCCAGCAAACAGCTGTCAGCCAAAACAGCTGTCAGCCAAAACAGTGGAGGAGGGGGGATTTGAAAAAAACCTTGACCGCGGGGTCAAGGAAATTTCCGTTTTTGGAGCCGACACCAAACTGCCTCTTTTTGGTCTGATCCGCCTCCAAACCCGTTGGAAAACAGGTATTGATCACTTTTAATGTGGTAAATCGGCCAGCAAACAGCTGTCAGCCAAAACAGTGGAGGAGGGGGGATTTGAAAAAAACCTTGACCGCGGGGTCAAGGAAATTTCCGTTTTTGGAGCCGACACCAAACTGCCTCTTTTTGGTCTGATCCGCCTCCAAACCCGTTGGAAAACAGGTATTGATCACTTTTAACGTGGTAAATCGGCCAGCAAACAGCTGTCAGCCAAAACAGCTGTCAGCCAAAACAGTGGAGGAGGGGGGATTTGAAAAAAACCTTGACCGCGGGGTCAAGGAAATTTCCGTTTTTGGAGCCGACACCAAACTGCCTCTCTTTGGTCTGATCCGCCTCCAAACCCGTTGGAAAACAGGTATTGATCACTTTTAATGTGGTAAATCGGCCAGCAAACAGCTGTCAGCCAAAACAGTGGAGGAGGGGGGATTTGAAAAAAACCTTGACCGCGGGGTCAAGGAAATTTCCGTTTTTGGAGCCGACACCAAACTGCCTCTCTTTGGTCTGATCCGCCTCCAAACCCGTTGGAAAACAGGTATTGATCACTTTTAATGTGGTAAATTGGCCAGCAAACAGCTGTCAGCCAAAACAGTGGAGGAGGGGGGATTTGAAAAAGACCTTGACCGCGGGGTCAAGGAAATTTCCGTTTTTGGAGCCGACACCAAACTGCCTCTCTTTGGTCTGATCCGCCTCCAAACCCGTTGGAAAACAGGTATTGATCACTTTTAATGTGGTAAATCGGCCAGCAAACTGTTGTCAGCCAAAACAGCTGTCAGCCAAAACAGTGGAGGAGGGGGGATTTGAAAAAAACCTTGACCGCGGGGTCAAGGAAATTTCCGTTTTTGGAGCCGACACCAAACTGCCTCTCTTTGGTCTGATCCGCCTCCAAACCCGTTGGAAAACAGGTATTGATCACTTTTAATGTGGTAAATCGGCCAGCAAACAGCTGTCAGCCAAAACAGTGGAGGAGGGGGGATTTGAAAAAAACCTTGACCGCGGGGTCAAGGAAATTTCCGTTTTTGGAGCCGACACCAAACTGCCTCTTTTTGGTCTGATCCGCCTCCAAACCCGTTGGAAAACAGGTATTGATCACTTTTAATGTGGTAAATCGGCCAGCAAACAGCTGTCAGCCAAAACAGCTGTCAGCCAAAACAGTGGAGGAGGGGGGATTTGAAAAAAACCTTGACCGCGGGGTCAAGGAAATTTCCGTTTTTGGAGCCGACACCAAACTGCCTCTCTTTGGTCTGATCCGCCTCCAAACCCGTTGGAAAACAGGTATTGATCACTTTTAATGTGGTAAATCGGCAAGCAAACAGCTGTCAGCCAAAACAGCTGTCAGCCAAAACAGTGGAGGAGGGGGGATTTGAAAAAAATCTTGACCGCGGGGTCAAGGAAATTTCCGTTTTTGGAGCCGACACCAAACTGCCTCTTTTTGGTCTGATCCGCCTCCAAACCCGTTGGAAAACAGGTATTGATCACTTTTAATGTGGTAAATCGGCCAGCAAACAGCTGTCAGCCAAAACAGTGGAGGAGGGGGGATTTGAAAAAAACCTTGACCGCGGGGTCAAGGAAATTTCCGTTTTTGGAGCCGACACCAAACTGCCTCTTTTTGGTCTGATCCGCCTCCAAACCCGTTGGAAAACAGGTATTGATCACTTTTAATGTGGTAAATCGGCCAGCAAACAGCTGTCAGCCAAAACAGTGGAGGAGGGGGGATTTGAAAAAAACCTTGACCGCGGGGTCAAGGAAATTTCCGTTTTTGGAGCCGACACCAAACTGCCTCTCTTTGGTCTGATCCGCCTCCAAACCCGTTGGAAAACAGGTATTGATCACTTTTAATGTGGTAAATCGGCCAGCAAACAGCTGTCAGCCAAAACAGTGGAGGAGGGCGGATTTGAAAAAAACCTTGACCGCGGGGTCAAGGAAATTTCCGTTTTTGGAGCCGACACCAAACTGCCTCTCTTTGGTCTGATCCGCCTCCAAACCCGTTGGAAAACAGGTATTGATCACTTTTAATGTGGTAAATCGGCCAGCAAACAGCTGTCAGCCAAAACAGTGGAGGAGGGGGGATTTGAAACAAACCTTGACCGCGGGGTCAAGGAAATTTCCGTTTTTGGAGCCGACACCAAACTGCCTCTTTTTGGTCTGAACCGCCTCCAAACCCGTTGGAAAACAGGTATTGATCACTTTTAATGTGGTAAATCGGCCAGCAAACAGCTGTCAGCCAAAACAGTGGAGGAGGGGGGATTTGAAAAAAACCTTGACCGCGGGGTCAAGGAAATTTCCGTTTTTGGAGCCGACACCAAACTGCCTCTTTTTGGTCTGATCCGCCTCCAAACCCGTTGGAAAACAGGTATTGATCACTTTTAATGTGGTAAATCGGCCAGCAAACAGCTGTCAGCCAAAACAGTGGAGGAGGGGGGATTTGAAACAAACCTTGACCGCGGGGTCAAGGAAATTTCCGTTTTTGGAGCCGACACCAAACTGCCTCTTTTTGGTCTGAACCGCCTCCAAACCCGTTGGAAAACAGGTATTGATCACTTTTAATGTGGTAAATCGGCCAGCAAACAGCTGTCAGCCAAAACAGTGGAGGAGGGGGGATTTGAAAAAAACCTTGACCGCGGGGTCAAGGAAATTTCCGTTTTTGGAGCCGACACCAAACTGCCTCTCTTTGGTCTGATCCGCCTCCAAACCTGTTGGAAAACAGGTATTGATCACTTTTAATGTGGTAAATCGGCCAGCAAACAGCTGTCAGCCAAAACAGTGGAGGAGGGGGGATTTGAAAAAAACCTTGACCGCGGGGTCAAGGAAATTTCCGTTTTTGGAGCCGACACCAAACTGCCTCTCTTTGGTCTGATCCGCCTCCAAACCCGTTGGAAAACAGGTATTGATCACTTTTAATGTGGTAAATCGGCCAGCAAACAGCTGTCAGCCAAAACAGTGGAGGAGGGGGGATTTGAAAAAAACCTTGACCACGGGGTCAAGGAAATTTCCGTTTTTGGAGCCGACACCAAACTGCCTCTCTTTGGTCTGATCCGCCTCCAAACCCGTTGGAAAACAGGTATTGATCACTTTTAATGTGGTAAATCGGCCAGCAAACAGCTGTCAGCCAAAACACCTGTCAGCCAAAACAGTGGAGGAGGGGGGATTTGAAAAAAACCTTGACCGCGGGGTCAAGGAAATTTCCGTTTTTGGAGCCGACACCAAACTGCCTCTTTTTGGTCTGATCCGCCTCCAAACCCGTTGGAAAACAGGTATTGATCACTTTTAATGTGGTAAATCGGCCAGCAAACAGCTGTCAGCCAAAACAGTGGAGGAGGGGGGATTTGAAAAAAACCTTGACCGTGGGGTCAAGGAAATTTCTGTTTTTGGAGCCGACACCAAACTGCCTCTTTTTGGTCTGATCCGCCTCCAAACCCGTTGGAAAACAGGTATTGATCACTTTTAATGTGGTAAATCGGCCAGCAAACAGCTGTCAGCCAAAACAGCTGTCAGCCAAAACAGTGGAGGAGGGGGGATTTGAAAAAAACCTTGACCGCGGGGTCAAGGAAATTTCCGTTTTTGGAGCCGACACCAAACTGCCTCTTTTTGGTCTGATCCGCCTCCAAACCCGTTGGAAAACAGGTATTGATCACTTTTAACGTGGTAAATCGGCCAGCAAACAGCTGTCAGCCAAAACAGCTGTCAGCCAAAACAGTGGAGGAGGGGGGATTTGAAAAAAACCTTGACCGCGGGGTCAAGGAAATTTCCGTTTTTGGAGCCGACACCAAACTGCCTCTTTTTGGTCTGATCCGCCTCCAAACCCGTTGGAAAACAGGTATTGATCACTTTTAATGTGGTAAATCGGCCAGCAAACAGCTGTCAGCCAAAACAGTGGAGGAGGGGGGATTTGAAAAAAACCTTGACCGGTCAAGGAATTTTCCGTTTTTGGAGCCGACACCAAACTGCCTCTTTTTGGTCTGATCCGCCTCCAAACCCGTTGGAAAACAGGTATTGATCACTTTTAACGTGGTAAATCGGCCAGCAAACAGCTGTCAGCCAAAACAGCTGTCAGCCAAAACAGTGGAGGAGGGGGGATTTGAAAAAAACCTTGACCGCGGGGTCAAGGAAATTTCCGTTTTTGGAGCCGACACCAAACTGCCTCTTTTTGGTCTGATCCGCCTCCAAACCCGTTGGAAAACAGGTATTGATCACTTTTAATGTGGTAAATCGGCCAGCAAACAGCTGTCAGCCAAAACAGTGGAGGAGGGGGGATTTGAAAAAAACCTTGACCGCGGGGTCAAGGAAATTTCCGTTTTTGGAGCCGACACCAAACTGCCTCTTTTTGGTCTGATCCGCCTCCAAACCCGTTGGAAAACAGGTATTGATCACTTTTAACGTGGTAAATCGGCCAGCAAACAGCTGTCAGCCAAAACAGCTGTCAGCCAAAACAGTGGAGGAGGGGGGATTTGAAAAAAACCTTGACCGCGGGGTCAAGGAAATTTCCGTTTTTGGAGCCGACACCAAACTGCCTCTCTTTGGTCTGATCCGCCTCCAAACCCGTTGGAAAACAGGTATTGATCACTTTTAATGTGGTAAATCGGCCAGCAAACAGCTGTCAGCCAAAACAGTGGAGGAGGGGGGATTTGAAAAAAACCTTGACCGCGGGGTCAAGGAAATTTCCGTTTTTGGAGCCGACACCAAACTGCCTCTCTTTGGTCTGATCCGCCTCCAAACCCGTTGGAAAACAGGTATTGATCACTTTTAATGTGATAAATTGGCCAGCAAACAGCTGTCAGCCAAAACAGTGGAGGAGGGGGGATTTGAAAAAGACCTTGACCGCGGGGTCAAGGAAATTTCCGTTTTTGGAGCCGACACCAAACTGCCTCTCTTTGGTCTGATCCGCCTCCAAACCCGTTGGAAAACAGGTATTGATCACTTTTAATGTGGTAAATCGGCCAGCAAACTGTTGTCAGCCAAAACAGCTGTCAGCCAAAACAGTGGAGGAGGGGGGATTTGAAAAAAACCTTGACCGCGGGGTCAAGGAAATTTCCGTTTTTGGAGCCGACACCAAACTGCCTCTCTTTGGTCTGATCCGCCTCCAAACCCGTTGGAAAACAGGTATTGATCACTTTTAATGTGGTAAATCGGCCAGCAAACAGCTGTCAGCCAAAACAGTGGAGGAGGGGGGATTTGAAAAAAACCTTGACCACGGGGTCAAGGAAATTTCCGTTTTTGGAGCCGACACCAAACTGCCTCTCTTTGGTCTGATCCGCCTCCAAACCCGTTGGAAAACAGGTATTGATCACTTTTAATGTGGTAAATCGGCCAGCAAACAGCTGTCAGCCAAAACACCTGTCAGCCAAAACAGTGGAGGAGGGGGGATTTGAAAAAAACCTTGACCGCGGGGTCAAGGAAATTTCCGTTTTTGGAGCCGACACCAAACTGCCTCTTTTTGGTCTGATCCGCCTCCAAACCCGTTGGAAAACAGGTATTGATCACTTTTAATGTGGTAAATCGGCCAGCAAACAGCTGTCAGCCAAAACAGTGGAGGAGGGGGGATTTGAAAAAAACCTTGACCGTGGGGTCAAGGAAATTTCTGTTTTTGGAGCCGACACCAAACTGCCTCTTTTTGGTCTGATCCGCCTCCAAACCCGTTGGAAAACAGGTATTGATCACTTTTAATGTGGTAAATCGGCCAGCAAACAGCTGTCAGCCAAAACAGCTGTCAGCCAAAACAGTGGAGGAGGGGGGATTTGAAAAAAACCTTGACCGCGGGGTCAAGGAAATTTCCGTTTTTGGAGCCGACACCAAACTGCCTCTTTTTGGTCTGATCCGCCTCCAAACCCGTTGGAAAACAGGTATTGATCACTTTTAACGTGGTAAATCGGCCAGCAAACAGCTGTCAGCCAAAACAGCTGTCAGCCAAAACAGTGGAGGAGGGGGGATTTGAAAAAAACCTTGACCGCGGGGTCAAGGAAATTTCCGTTTTTGGAGCCGACACCAAACTGCCTCTTTTTGGTCTGATCCGCCTCCAAACCCGTTGGAAAACAGGTATTGATCACTTTTAATGTGGTAAATCGGCCAGCAAACAGCTGTCAGCCAAAACAGTGGAGGAGGGGGGATTTGAAAAAAACCTTGACCGGTCAAGGAATTTTCCGTTTTTGGAGCCGACACCAAACTGCCTCTTTTTGGTCTGATCCGCCTCCAAACCCGTTGGAAAACAGGTATTGATCACTTTTAACGTGGTAAATCGGCCAGCAAACAGCTGTCAGCCAAAACAGCTGTCAGCCAAAACAGTGGAGGAGGGGGGATTTGAAAAAAACCTTGACCGCGGGGTCAAGGAAATTTCCGTTTTTGGAGCCGACACCAAACTGCCTCTTTTTGGTCTGATCCGCCTCCAAACCCGTTGGAAAACAGGTATTGATCACTTTTAATGTGGTAAATCGGCCAGCAAACAGCTGTCAGCCAAAACAGTGGAGGAGGGGGGATTTGAAAAAAACCTTGACCGCGGGGTCAAGGAAATTTCCGTTTTTGGAGCCGACACCAAACTGCCTCTTTTTGGTCTGATCCGCCTCCAAACCCGTTGGAAAACAGGTATTGATCACTTTTAACGTGGTAAATCGGCCAGCAAACAGCTGTCAGCCAAAACAGCTGTCAGCCAAAACAGTGGAGGAGGGGGGATTTGAAAAAAACCTTGACCGCGGGGTCAAGGAAATTTCCGTTTTTGGAGCCGACACCAAACTGCCTCTCTTTGGTCTGATCCGCCTCCAAACCCGTTGGAAAACAGGTATTGATCACTTTTAATGTGGTAAATCGGCCAGCAAACAGCTGTCAGCCAAAACAGTGGAGGAGGGGGGATTTGAAAAAAACCTTGACCGCGGGGTCAAGGAAATTTCCGTTTTTGGAGCCGACACCAAACTGCCTCTCTTTGGTCTGATCCGCCTCCAAACCCGTTGGAAAACAGGTATTGATCACTTTTAATGTGATAAATTGGCCAGCAAACAGCTGTCAGCCAAAACAGTGGAGGAGGGGGGATTTGAAAAAGACCTTGACCGCGGGGTCAAGGAAATTTCCGTTTTTGGAGCCGACACCAAACTGCCTCTCTTTGGTCTGATCCGCCTCCAAACCCGTTGGAAAACAGGTATTGATCACTTTTAATGTGGTAAATCGGCCAGCAAACTGTTGTCAGCCAAAACAGCTGTCAGCCAAAACAGTGGAGGAGGGGGGATTTGAAAAAAACCTTGACCGCGGGGTCAAGGAAATTTCCGTTTTTGGAGCCGACACCAAACTGCCTCTCTTTGGTCTGATCCGCCTCCAAACCCGTTGGAAAACAGGTATTGATCACTTTTAATGTGGTAAATCGGCCAGCAAACAGCTGTCAGCCAAAACAGTGGAGGAGGGGGGATTTGAAAAAAACCTTGACCGCGGGGTCAAGGAAATTTCCGTTTTTGGAGCCGACACCAAACTGCCTCTTTTTGGTCTGATCCGCCTCCAAACCCGTTGGAAAACAGGTATTGATCACTTTTAATGTGGTAAATCGGCCAGCAAACAGCTGTCAGCCAAAACAGCTGTCAGCCAAAACAGTGGAGGAGGGGGGATTTGAAAAAAACCTTGACCGCGGGGTCAAGGAAATTTCCGTTTTTGGAGCCGACACCAAACTGCCTCTTTTTGGTCTGATCCGCCTCCAAACCCGTTGGAAAACAGGTATTGATCACTTTTAACGTGGTAAATCGGCCAGCAAACAGCTGTCAGCCAAAACAGCTGTCAGCCAAAACAGTGGAGGAGGGGGGATTTGAAAAAAACCTTGACCGCGGGGTCAAGGAAATTTCCGTTTTTGGAGCCGACACCAAACTGCCTCTTTTTGGTCTGATCCGCCTCCAAACCCGTTGGAAAACAGGTATTGATCACTTTTAATGTGGTAAATCGGCCAGCAAACAACTGTCAGCCAAAACAGTGGAGGAGGGGGGATTTGAAAAAAACCTTGACCGGTCAAGGAATTTTCCGTTTTTGGAGCCGACACCAAACTGCCTCTTTTTGGTCTGATCCGCCTCCAAACCCGTTGGAAAACAGGTATTGATCACTTTTAACGTGGTAAATCGGCCAGCAAACAGCTGTCAGCCAAAACAGCTGTCAGCCAAAACAGTGGAGGAGGGGGGATTTGAAAAAAACCTTGACCGCGGGGTCAAGGAAATTTCCGTTTTTGGAGCCGACACCAAACTGCCTCTTTTTGGTCTGATCCGCCTCCAAACCCGTTGGAAAACAGGTATTGATCACTTTTAATGTGGTAAATCGGCCAGCAAACAGCTGTCAGCCAAAACAGTGGAGGAGGGGGGATTTGAAAAAAACCTTGACCGCGGGGTCAAGGAAATTTCCGTTTTTGGAGCCGACACCAAACTGCCTCTTTTTGGTCTGATCCGCCTCCAAACCCGTTGGAAAACAGGTATTGATCACTTTTAACGTGGTAAATCGGCCAGCAAACAGCTGTCAGCCAAAACAGCTGTCAGCCAAAACAGTGGAGGAGGGGGGATTTGAAAAAAACCTTGACCGCCGGGTCAAGGAAATTTCCGTTTTTGGAGCCGACACCAAACTGCCTCTCTTTGGTCTGATCCGCCTCCAAACCCGTTGGAAAACAGGTATTGATCACTTTTAATGTGGTAAATCGGCCAGCAAACAGCTGTCAGCCAAAACAGTGGAGGAGGGGGGATTTGAAAAAAACCTTGACCGCGGGGTCAAGGAAATTTCCGTTTTTGGAGCCGACACCAAACTGCCTCTCTTTGGTCTGATCCGCCTCCAAACCCGTTGGAAAACAGGTATTGATCACTTTTAATGTGGTAAATCGGCCAGCAAACAGCTGTCAGCCAAAACAGTGGAGGAGGGGGGATTTGAAAAAAACCTTGACCGCGGGGTCAAGGAAATTTCCGTTTTTGGAGCCGACACCAAACTGCCTCTCTTTGGTCTGATCCGCCTCCAAACCCGTTGGAAAACAGGTATTGATCACTTTTAATGTGGTAAATCGGCCAGCAAACAGCTGTCAGCCAAAACAGTGGAGGAGGGGGGATTTGAAAAAAACCTTCACCGCGGGGTCAAGGAAATTTCCGTTTTTGGAGCCGACACCAAACTGCCTCTCTTTGGTCTGATCCGCCTCCAAACCCGTTGGAAAACAGGTATTGATCACTTTTAATGTGGTAAATCTGCCAGCAAACTGTTGTCAGCCAAAACAGCTGTCAGCCAAAACAGTGGAGGAGGGGGGATTTGAAAAAAACCTTGACCGCGGGGTCAAGGAAATTTCCGTTTTTGGAGCCGACACCAATCACTTTTAATGTGGTAAATCGGCCAGCAAACAGCTGTCAGCCAAAACAGCTGTCAGCCAAAACAGTGGAGGAGGGGGGATTTGAAAAAAACCTTGACCGCGGGGTCAAGGAAATTTCCGTTTTTGGAGCCAACACCAAACTGCCTCTTTTTGGTCTGATCCGCCTCCAAACCCGTTGGAAAACAGGTATTGATCACTTTTAACGTGGTAAATCGGCCAGCAAACAGCTGTCAGCCAAAACAGCTGTCAGCCAAAACAGTGGAGGAGGGGGGATTTGAAAAAAACCTTGACCGCGGGGTCAAGGAAATTTCCGTTTTTGGAGCCGACACCAAACTGCCTCTCTTTGGTCTGATCCACCTCCAAACCCGTTGGAAAACAGGTATTGATCACTTTTAATGTGGTAAATCGGCCAGCAAACAGCTGTCAGCCAAAACAGTGGAGGAGGGGGGATTTGAAAAAAACCTTGACCGCGGGGTCAAGGAAATTTCCGTTTTTGGAGCCGACACCAAACTGCCTCTCTTTGGTCTGATCCGCCTCCAAACCCGTTGGAAAACAGGTATTGATCACTTTTAATGTGGTAAATCGGCCAGCAAACAGCTGTCAGCCAAAACAGTGGAGGAGGGGGGATTTGAAAAAAACCTTGACCGCGGGGTCAAGGAAATTTCCGTTTTTGGAGCCGACACCAAACTGCCTCTCTTTGGTCTGATCCGCCTCCAAACCCGTTGGAAAACAGGTATTGATCACTTTTAATGTGGTAAATCGGCCAGCAAACAGCTGTCAGCCAAAACAGTGGAGGAGGGGGGATTTGAAAAAAACCTTGACCGCGGGGTCAAGGAAATTTCCGTTTTTGGAGCCGACACCAAACTGCCTCTCTTTGGTCTGATCCGCCTCCAAACCCGTTGGAAAACAGGTATTGATCACTTTTAATGTGGTAAATCTGCCAGCAAACTGTTGTCAGCCAAAACAGCTGTCAGCCAAAACAGTGGAGGAGGGGGGATTTGAAAAAAACCTTGACCGCGGGGTCAAGGAAATTTCCGTTTTTGGAGCCGACACCAATCACTTTTAATGTGGTAAATCGGCCAGCAAACAGCTGTCAGCCAAAACAGCTGTCAGCCAAAACAGTGGAGGAGGGGGGATTTGAAAAAAACCTTGACCGCGGGGTCAAGGAAATTTCCGTTTTTGGAGCCGACACCAAACTGCCTCTTTTTGGTCTGATCCGCCTCCAAACCCGTTGGAAAACAGGTATTGATCACTTTTAATGTGGTAAATCGGCCAGCAAACAGCTGTCAGCCAAAACAGTGGAGGAGGGGGGATTTGAAAAAAACCTTGACCGCGGGGTCAAGGAAATTTCCGTTTTTGGAGCCGACACCAAACTGCCTCTCTTTGGTCTGATCCGCCTCCAAACCCGTTGGAAAACAGGTATTGATCACTTTTAATGTGGTAAATCGGCCAGCAAACAGCTGTCAGCCAAAACAGTGGAGGAGGGGGGATTTGAAAAAAACCTTGACCGCGGGGTCAAGGAAATTTCCGTTTTTGGAGCCGACACCAAACTGCCTCTCTTTGGTCTGATCCGCCTCCAAACCCGTTGGAAAACAGGTATTGATCACTTTTAATGTGGTAAATCGGCCAGCAAACAGCTGTCAGCCAAAACAGTGGAGGAGGGGGGATTTGAAAAAGACCTTGACCGCGGGGTCAAGGAAATTTCCGTTTTTGGAGCCGACACCAAACTGCCTCTCTTTGGTCTGATCCGCCTCCAAACCCGTTGGAAAACAGGTATTGATCACTTTTAATGTGGTAAATCGGCCAGCAAACTGTTGTCAGCCAAAACAGCTGTCAGCCAAAACAGTGGAGGAGGGGGGATTTGAAAAAAACCTTGACCGCGGGGTCAAGGAAATTTCCGTTTTTGGAGCCGACACCAAACTGCCTCTCTTTGGTCTGATCCGCCTCCAAACCCGTTGGAAAACAGGTATTGATCACTTTTAATGTGGTAAATCGGCCAGCAAACAGCTGTCAGCCAAAACAGTGGAGGAGGGGGGATTTGAAAAAAACCTTGACCGCGGGGTCAAGGAAATTTCCGTTTTTGGAGCCGACACCAAACTGCCTCTCTTTGGTCTGATCCGCCTCCAAACCCGTTGGAAAACAGGTATTGATCACTTTTAATGTGGTAAATCGGCCAGCAAACAGCTGTCAGCCAAAACAGTGGAGGAGGGGGGATTTGAAAAAGACCTTGACCGCGGGGTCAAGGAAATTTCCGTTTTTGGAGCCGACACCAAACTGCCTCTCTTTGGTCTGATCCGCCTCCAAACCCGTTGGAAAACAGGTATTGATCACTTTTAATGTGGTAAATCGGCCAGCAAACTGTTGTCAGCCAAAACAGCTGTCAGCCAAAACAGTGGAGGAGGGGGGATTTGAAAAAAGCCTTGACCGCGGGGTCAAGGAAATTTCCGTTTTTGGAGCCGACACCAAACTGCCTCTCTTTGGTCTGATCCGCCTCCAAACCCGTTGGAAAACAGGTATTGATCACTTTTAATGTGGTAAATCGGCCAGCAAACAGCTGTCAGCCAAAACAGTGGAGGAGGGGGGATTTGAAAAAAACCTTGACCGCGGGGTCAAGGAAATTTCCGTTTTAGGAGCCGACACCAAACTGCCTCTCTTTGGTCTGATCCGCCTCCAAACCCGTTGGAAAACAGGTATTGATCACTTTTAATGTGGTAAATCGGCCAGCAAACTGTTGTCAGCCAAAACAGCTGTCAGCCAAAACAGTGGAGGAGGGGGGATTTGAAAAAAACCTTGACCGCGGGGTCAAGGAAATTTCCGTTTTTGGAGCCGACACCAAACTGCCTCTCTTTGGTCTGATCCGCCTCCAAACCCGTTGGAAAACAGGTATTGATCACTTTTAATGTGGTAAATCGGCCAGCAAACAGCTGTCAGCCAAAACAGTGGAGGAGGGGGGATTTGAAAAAAACCTTGACCGCGGGGTCAAGGAAATTTCCGTTTTTGGAGCCGACACCAAACTGCCTCTTTTTGGTCTGATCCGCCTCCAAACCCGTTGGAAAACAGGTATTGATCACTTTTAATGTGGTAAATCGGCCAGCAAACAGCTGTCAGCCAAAACAGTGGAGGAGGGGGGATTTGAAACAAACCTTGACCGCGGGGTCAAGGAAATTTCCGTTTTTGGAGCCGACACCAAACTGCCTCTTTTTGGTCTGATCCGCCTCCAAACCCGTTGGAAAACAGGTATTGATCACTTTTAATGTGGTAAATCGGCCAGCAAACTGTTGTCAGCCAAAACAGCTGTCAGCCAAAACAGTGGAGGAGGGGGGATTTGAAAAAAACCTTGACCGCGGGGTCAAGGAAATTTCCGTTTTTGGAGCCGACACCAAACTGCCTCTCTTTGGTCTGATCCGCCTCCAAACCCGTTGGAAAACAGGTATTGATCACTTTTAATGTGGTAAATCGGCCAGCAAACAGCTGTCAGCCAAAACAGTGGAGGAGGGGGGATTTGAAAAAAACCTTGACCGCGGGGTCAAGGAAATTTCCGTTTTTGGAGCCGACACCAAACTGCCTCTCTTTGGTCTGATCCGCCTCCAAACCCGTTGGAAAACAGGTATTGATCACTTTTAATGTGGTAAATCGGCCAGCAAACAGCTGTCAGCCAAAACAGTGGAGGAGGGGGGATTTGAAAAAGACCTTGACCGCGGGGTCAAGGAAATTTCCGTTTTTGGAGCCGACACCAAACTGCCTCTCTTTGGTCTGATCCGCCTCCAAACCCGTTGGAAAACAGGTATTGATCACTTTTAATGTGGTAAATCGGCCAGCAAACTGTTGTCAGCCAAAACAGCTGTCAGCCAAAACAGTGGAGGAGGGGGGATTTGAAAAAAGCCTTGACCGCGGGGTCAAGGAAATTTCCGTTTTTGGAGCCGACACCAAACTGCCTCTCTTTGGTCTGATCCGCCTCCAAACCCGTTGGAAAACAGGTATTGATCACTTTTAATGTGGTAAATCGGCCAGCAAACAGCTGTCAGCCAAAACAGTGGAGGAGGGGGGATTTGAAAAAAACCTTGACCGCGGGGTCAAGGAAATTTCCGTTTTAGGAGCCGACACCAAACTGCCTCTCTTTGGTCTGATCCGCCTCCAAACCCGTTGGAAAACAGGTATTGATCACTTTTAATGTGGTAAATCGGCCAGCAAACTGTTGTCAGCCAAAACAGCTGTCAGCCAAAACAGTGGAGGAGGGGGGATTTGAAAAAAACCTTGACCGCGGGGTCAAGGAAATTTCCGTTTTTGGAGCCGACACCAAACTGCCTCTCTTTGGTCTGATCCGCCTCCAAACCCGTTGGAAAACAGGTATTGATCACTTTTAATGTGGTAAATCGGCCAGCAAACAGCTGTCAGCCAAAACAGTGGAGGAGGGGGGATTTGAAAAAAACCTTGACCGCGGGGTCAAGGAAATTTCCGTTTTTGGAGCCGACACCAAACTGCCTCTTTTTGGTCTGATCCGCCTCCAAACCCGTTGGAAAACAGGTATTGATCACTTTTAATGTGGTAAATCGGCCAGCAAACAGCTGTCAGCCAAAACAGTGGAGGAGGGGGGATTTGAAACAAACCTTGACCGCGGGGTCAAGGAAATTTCCGTTTTTGGAGCCGACACCAAACTGCCTCTTTTTGGTCTGATCCGCCTCCAAACCCGTTGGAAAACAGGTATTGATCACTTTTAATGTGGTAAATCGGCCAGCAAACAGCTGTCAGCCAAAGCAGTGGAGGAGGGGGGATTTGAAAAAAACCTTGACCACGGGGTCAAGGAAATTTCCGTTTTTGGAGCCGATACCAAACTGCCTCTTTTTGGTCTGATCCGCCTCCAAACCCGTTGGAAAACAGGTATTGATCACTTTTAATGTGGTAAATCGGCCAGCAAACAGCTGTCAGCCAAAACAGTGGAGGAGGGGGGATTTGAAAAAAACCTTGACCGCCGGGTCAAGGAAATTTCCGTTTTTGGAGCCGACACCAAACTGCCTCTCTTTGGTCTGATCCGCCTCCAAACCCGTTGGAAAACAGGTATTGATCACTTTTAATGTGGTAAATCGGCCAGCAAACAGCTGTCAGCCAAAACAGTGGAGGAGGGGGGATTTGAAAAAAACCTTGACCGCGGGGTCAAGGAAATTTCCGTTTTTGGAGCCGACACCAAACTGCCTCTCTTTGGTCTGATCCGCCTCCAAACCCGTTGGAAAACAGGTATTGATCACTTTTAATGTGGTAAATCGGCCAGCAAACAGCTGTCAGCCAAAACAGTGGAGGAGGGGGGATTTGAAAAAAACCTTGACCGCGGGGTCAAGGAAATTTCCGTTTTTGGAGCCGACACCAAACTGCCTCTCTTTGGTCTGATCCGCCTCCAAACCCGTTGGAAAACAGGTATTGATCACTTTTAATGTGGTAAATCGGCCAGCAAACAGCTGTCAGCCAAAACAGTGGAGGAGGGGGGATTTGAAAAAGACCTTGACCGCGGGGTCAAGGAAATTTCCGTTTTTGGAGCCGACACCAAACTGCCTCTCTTTGGTCTGATCCGCCTCCAAACCCGTTGGAAAACAGGTATTGATCACTTTTAATGTGGTAAATCGGCCAGCAAACTGTTGTCAGCCAAAACAGCTGTCAGCCAAAACAGTGGAGGAGGGGGGATTTGAAAAAGACCTTGACCGCGGGGTCAAGGAAATTTCCGTTTTTGGAGCCGACACCAAACTGCCTCTCTTTGGTCTGATCCGCCTCCAAACCCGTTGGAAAACAGGTATTGATCACTTTTAATGTGGTAAATCGGCCAGCAAACAGCTGTCAGCCAAAACAGTGGAGGAGGGGGGATTTGAAAAAAACCTTGACCGCGGGGTCAAGGAAATTTCCGTTTTTGGAGCCGACACCAAACTGCCTCTCTTTGGTCTGATCCGCCTCCAAACCCGTTGGAAAACAGGTATTGATCACTTTTAATGTGGTAAATCGGCCAGCAAACAGCTGTCAGCCAAAACAGTGGAGGAGGGGGGATTTGAAAAAGACCTTGACCGCGGGGTCAAGGAAATTTCCGTTTTTGGAGCCGACACCAAACTGCCTCTCTTTGGTCTGATCCGCCTCCAAACCCGTTGGAAAACAGGTATTGATCACTTTTAATGTGGTAAATCGGCCAGCAAACTGTTGTCAGCCAAAACAGCTGTCAGCCAAAACAGTGGAGGAGGGGGGATTTGAAAAAAGCCTTGACCGCGGGGTCAAGGAAATTTCCGTTTTTGGAGCCGACACCAAACTGCCTCTCTTTGGTCTGATCCGCCTCCAAACCCGTTGGAAAACAGGTATTGATCACTTTTAATGTGGTAAATCGGCCAGCAAACAGCTGTCAGCCAAAACAGTGGAGGAGGGGGGATTTGAAAAAAACCTTGACCGCGGGGTCAAGGAAATTTCCGTTTTAGGAGCCGACACCAAACTGCCTCTCTTTGGTCTGATCCGCCTCCAAACCCGTTGGAAAACAGGTATTGATCACTTTTAATGTGGTAAATCGGCCAGCAAACTGTTGTCAGCCAAAACAGCTGTCAGCCAAAACAGTGGAGGAGGGGGGATTTGAAAAAAACCTTGACCGCGGGGTCAAGGAAATTTCCGTTTTTGGAGCCGACACCAAACTGCCTCTCTTTGGTCTGATCCGCCTCCAAACCCGTTGGAAAACAGGTATTGATCACTTTTAATGTGGTAAATCGGCCAGCAAACAGCTGTCAGCCAAAACAGTGGAGGAGGGGGGATTTGAAAAAAACCTTGACCGCGGGGTCAAGGAAATTTCCGTTTTTGGAGCCGACACCAAACTGCCTCTTTTTGGTCTGATCCGCCTCCAAACCCGTTGGAAAACAGGTATTGATCACTTTTAATGTGGTAAATCGGCCAGCAAACAGCTGTCAGCCAAAACAGTGGAGGAGGGGGGATTTGAAACAAACCTTGACCGCGGGGTCAAGGAAATTTCCGTTTTTGGAGCCGACACCAAACTGCCTCTTTTTGGTCTGATCCGCCTCCAAACCCGTTGGAAAACAGGTATTGATCACTTTTAATGTGGTAAATCGGCCAGCAAACTGTTGTCAGCCAAAACAGCTGTCAGCCAAAACAGTGGAGGAGGGGGGATTTGAAAAAAACCTTGACCGCGGGGTCAAGGAAATTTCCGTTTTTGGAGCCGACACCAAACTGCCTCTCTTTGGTCTGATCCGCCTCCAAACCCGTTGGAAAACAGGTATTGATCACTTTTAATGTGGTAAATCGGCCAGCAAACAGCTGTCAGCCAAAACAGTGGAGGAGGGGGGATTTGAAAAAAACCTTGACCGCGGGGTCAAGGAAATTTCCGTTTTTGGAGCCGACACCAAACTGCCTCTCTTTGGTCTGATCCGCCTCCAAACCCGTTGGAAAACAGGTATTGATCACTTTTAATGTGGTAAATCGGCCAGCAAACAGCTGTCAGCCAAAACAGTGGAGGAGGGGGGATTTGAAAAAGACCTTGACCGCGGGGTCAAGGAAATTTCCGTTTTTGGAGCCGACACCAAACTGCCTCTCTTTGGTCTGATCCGCCTCCAAACCCGTTGGAAAACAGGTATTGATCACTTTTAATGTGGTAAATCGGCCAGCAAACTGTTGTCAGCCAAAACAGCTGTCAGCCAAAACAGTGGAGGAGGGGGGATTTGAAAAAAGCCTTGACCGCGGGGTCAAGGAAATTTCCGTTTTTGGAGCCGACACCAAACTGCCTCTCTTTGGTCTGATCCGCCTCCAAACCCGTTGGAAAACAGGTATTGATCACTTTTAATGTGGTAAATCGGCCAGCAAACAGCTGTCAGCCAAAACAGTGGAGGAGGGGGGATTTGAAAAAAACCTTGACCGCGGGGTCAAGGAAATTTCCGTTTTAGGAGCCGACACCAAACTGCCTCTCTTTGGTCTGATCCGCCTCCAAACCCGTTGGAAAACAGGTATTGATCACTTTTAATGTGGTAAATCGGCCAGCAAACTGTTGTCAGCCAAAACAGCTGTCAGCCAAAACAGTGGAGGAGGGGGGATTTGAAAAAAACCTTGACCGCGGGGTCAAGGAAATTTCCGTTTTTGGAGCCGACACCAAACTGCCTCTCTTTGGTCTGATCCGCCTCCAAACCCGTTGGAAAACAGGTATTGATCACTTTTAATGTGGTAAATCGGCCAGCAAACAGCTGTCAGCCAAAACAGTGGAGGAGGGGGGATTTGAAAAAAACCTTGACCGCGGGGTCAAGGAAATTTCCGTTTTTGGAGCCGACACCAAACTGCCTCTTTTTGGTCTGATCCGCCTCCAAACCCGTTGGAAAACAGGTATTGATCACTTTTAATGTGGTAAATCGGCCAGCAAACAGCTGTCAGCCAAAACAGTGGAGGAGGGGGGATTTGAAACAAACCTTGACCGCGGGGTCAAGGAAATTTCCGTTTTTGGAGCCGACACCAAACTGCCTCTTTTTGGTCTGATCCGCCTCCAAACCCGTTGGAAAACAGGTATTGATCACTTTTAATGTGGTAAATCGGCCAGCAAACAGCTGTCAGCCAAAGCAGTGGAGGAGGGGGGATTTGAAAAAAACCTTGACCACGGGGTCAAGGAAATTTCCGTTTTTGGAGCCGATACCAAACTGCCTCTTTTTGGTCTGATCCGCCTCCAAACCCGTTGGAAAACAGGTATTGATCACTTTTAATGTGGTAAATCGGCCAGCAAACAGCTGTCAGCCAAAACAGTGGAGGAGGGGGGATTTGAAAAAAACCTTGACCGCCGGGTCAAGGAAATTTCCGTTTTTGGAGCCGACACCAAACTGCCTCTCTTTGGTCTGATCCGCCTCCAAACCCGTTGGAAAACAGGTATTGATCACTTTTAATGTGGTAAATCGGCCAGCAAACAGCTGTCAGCCAAAACAGTGGAGGAGGGGGGATTTGAAAAAAACCTTGACCGCGGGGTCAAGGAAATTTCCGTTTTTGGAGCCGACACCAAACTGCCTCTCTTTGGTCTGATCCGCCTCCAAACCCGTTGGAAAACAGGTATTGATCACTTTTAATGTGGTAAATCGGCCAGCAAACAGCTGTCAGCCAAAACAGTGGAGGAGGGGGGATTTGAAAAAGACCTTGACCGCGGGGTCAAGGAAATTTCCGTTTTTGGAGCCGACACCAAACTGCCTCTCTTTGGTCTGATCCGCCTCCAAACCCGTTGGAAAACAGGTATTGATCACTTTTAATGTGGTAAATCGGCCAGCAAACTGTTGTCAGCCAAAACAGCTGTCAGCCAAAACAGTGGAGGAGGGGGGATTTGAAAAAAACCTTGACCGCGGGGTCAAGGAAATTTCCGTTTTTGGAGCCGACACCAAACTGCCTCTCTTTGGTCTGATCCGCCTCCAAACCCGTTGGAAAACAGGTATTGATCACTTTTAATGTGGTAAATCGGCCAGCAAACTGTTGTCAGCCAAAACAGCTGTCAGCCAAAACAGTGGAGGAGGGGGGATTTGAAAAAAACCTTGACCGCGGGGTCAAGGAAATTTCCGTTTTTGGAGCCGACACCAAACTGCCTCTCTTTGGTCTGATCCGCCTCCAAACCCGTTGGAAAACAGGTATTGATCACTTTTAATGTGGTAAATCGGCCAGCAAACAGCTGTCAGCCAAAACAGTGGAGGAGGGGGGATTTGAAAAAAACCTTGACCGCGGGGTCAAGGAAATTTCCGTTTTTGGAGCCGACACCAAACTGCCTCTCTTTGGTCTGATCCGCCTCCAAACCCGTTGGAAAACAGGTATTGATCACTTTTAATGTGGTAAATCGGCCAGCAAACAGCTGTCAGCCAAAACAGTGGAGGAGGGGGGATTTGAAAAAAACCTTGACCGCGGGGTCAAGGAAATTTCCGTTTTTGGAGCCGACACCAAACTGCCTCTCTTTGGTCTGATCCGCCTCCAAACCCGTTGGAAAACAGGTATTGATCACTTTTAATGTGGTAAATCTGCCAGCAAACTGTTGTCAGCCAAAACAGCTGTCAGCCAAAACAGTGGAGGAGGGGGGATTTGAAAAAAACCTTGACCGCGGGGTCAAGGAAATTTCCGTTTTTGGAGCCGACACCAATCACTTTTAATGTGGTAAATCGGCCAGCAAACAGCTGTCAGCCAAAACAGCTGTCAGCCAAAACAGTGGAGGAGGGGGGATTTGAAAAAAACCTTGACCGCGGGGTCAAGGAAATTTCCGTTTTTCGAGCCGACACCAAACTGCCTCTTTTTGGTCTGATCCGCCTCCAAACCCGTTGGAAAACAGGTATTGATCACTTTTAATGTGGTAAATCGGCCAGCAAACAGCTGTCAGCCAAAACAGTGGAGGAGGGGGGATTTGAAAAAAACCTTGACCGCGGGGTCAAGGAAATTTCCGTTTTTGGAGCCGACACCAAACTGCCTCTCTTTGGTCTGATCCGCCTCCAAACCCGTTGGAAAACAGGTATTGATCACTTTTAATGTGGTAAATCGGCCAGCAAACAGCTGTCAGCCAAAACAGTGGAGGAGGGGGGATTTGAAAAAAACCTTGACCGCGGGGTCAAGGAAATTTCCGTTTTTGGAGCCGACACCAAACTGCCTCTCTTTGGTCTGATCCGCCTCCAAACCCGTTGGAAAACAGGTATTGATCACTTTTAATGTGGTAAATCGGCCAGCAAACAGCTGTCAGCCAAAACAGTGGAGGAGGGGGGATTTGAAAAAGACCTTGACCGCGGGGTCAAGGAAATTTCCGTTTTTGGAGCCGACACCAAACTGCCTCTCTTTGGTCTGATCCGCCTCCAAACCCGTTGGAAAACAGGTATTGATCACTTTTAATGTGGTAAATCGGCCAGCAAACTGTTGTCAGCCAAAACAGCTGTCAGCCAAAACAGTGGAGGAGGGGGGATTTGAAAAAAACCTTGACCGCGGGGTCAAGGAAATTTCCGTTTTTGGAGCCGACACCAAACTGCCTCTCTTTGGTCTGATCCGCCTCCAAACCCGTTGGAAAACAGGTATTGATCACTTTTAATGTGGTAAATCGGCCAGCAAACAGCTGTCAGCCAAAACAGTGGAGGAGGGGGGATTTGAAAAAAACCTTGACCGCGGGGTCAAGGAAATTTCCGTTTTTGGAGCCGACACCAAACTGCCTCTCTTTGGTCTGATCCGCCTCCAAACCCGTTGGAAAACAGGTATTGATCACTTTTAATGTGGTAAATCGGCCAGCAAACAGCTGTCAGCCAAAACAGTGGAGGAGGGGGGATTTGAAAAAGACCTTGACCGCGGGGTCAAGGAAATTTCCGTTTTTGGAGCCGACACCAAACTGCCTCTCTTTGGTCTGATCCGCCTCCAAACCCGTTGGAAAACAGGTATTGATCACTTTTAATGTGGTAAATCGGCCAGCAAACTGTTGTCAGCCAAAACAGCTGTCAGCCAAAACAGTGGAGGAGGGGGGATTTGAAAAAAACCTTGACCGCGGGGTCAAGGAAATTTCCGTTTTTGGAGCCGACACCAAACTGCCTCTCTTTGGTCTGATCCGCCTCCAAACCCGTTGGAAAACAGGTATTGATCACTTTTAATGTGGTAAATCGGCCAGCAAACAGCTGTCAGCCAAAACAGTGGAGGAGGGGGGATTTGAAAAAAACCTTGACCGCGGGGTCAAGGAAATTTCCGTTTTTGGAGCCGACACCAAACTGCCTCTCTTTGGTCTGATCCGCCTCCAAACCCGTTGGAAAACAGGTATTGATCACTTTTAATGTGGTAAATCGGCCAGCAAACAGCTGTCAGCCAAAACAGTGGAGGAGGGGGGATTTGAAAAAAACCTTGACCGCGGGGTCAAGGAAATTTCCGTTTTTGGAGCCGACACCAAACTGCCTCTCTTTGGTCTGATCCGCCTCCAAACCCGTTGGAAAACAGGTATTGATCACTTTTAATGTGGTAAATCTGCCAGCAAACTGTTGTCAGCCAAAACAGCTGTCAGCCAAAACAGTGGAGGAGGGGGGATTTGAAAAAAACCTTGACCGCGGGGTCAAGGAAATTTCCGTTTTTGGAGCCGACACCAAACTGCCTCTTTTTGGTCTGATCCGCCTCCAAACCCGTTGGAAAACAGGTATTGATCACTTTTAATGTGGTAAATCGGCCAGCAAACAGCTGTCAGCCAAAACAGTGGAGGAGGGGGGATTTGAAAAAAACCTTGACCGCGGGGTCAAGGAAATTTCCGTTTTTGGAGCCGACACCAAACTGCCTCTCTTTGGTCTGATCCGCCTCCAAACCCGTTGGAAAACAGGTATTGATCACTTTTAATGTGGTAAATCGGCCAGCAAACAGCTGTCAGCCAAAACAGTGGAGGAGGGGGGATTTGAAAAAAACCTTGACCGCGGGGTCAAGGAAATTTCCGTTTTTGGAGCCGACACCAAACTGCCTCTCTTTGGTCTGATCCGCCTCCAAACCCGTTGGAAAACAGGTATTGATCACTTTTAATGTGGTAAATCGGCCAGCAAACAGCTGTCAGCCAAAACAGTGGAGGAGGGGGGATTTGAAAAAGACCTTGACCGCGGGGTCAAGGAAATTTCCGTTTTTGGAGCCGACACCAAACTGCCTCTCTTTGGTCTGATCCGCCTCCAAACCCGTTGGAAAACAGGTATTGATCACTTTTAATGTGGTAAATCGGCCAGCAAACTGTTGTCAGCCAAAACAGCTGTCAGCCAAAACAGTGGAGGAGGGGGGATTTGAAAAAAACCTTGACCGCGGGGTCAAGGAAATTTCCGTTTTTGGAGCCGACACCAAACTGCCTCTCTTTGGTCTGATCCGCCTCCAAACCCGTTGGAAAACAGGTATTGATCACTTTTAATGTGGTAAATCGGCCAGCAAACAGCTGTCAGCCAAAACAGTGGAGGAGGGGGGATTTGAAAAAAACCTTGACCGCGGGGTCAAGGAAATTTCCGTTTTTGGAGCCGACACCAAACTGCCTCTCTTTGGTCTGATCCGCCTCCAAACCCGTTGGAAAACAGGTATTGATCACTTTTAATGTGGTAAATCGGCCAGCAAACAGCTGTCAGCCAAAACAGTGGAGGAGGGGGGATTTGAAAAAGACCTTGACCGCGGGGTCAAGGAAATTTCCGTTTTTGGAGCCGACACCAAACTGCCTCTCTTTGGTCTGATCCGCCTCCAAACCCGTTGGAAAACAGGTATTGATCACTTTTAATGTGGTAAATCGGCCAGCAAACTGTTGTCAGCCAAAACAGCTGTCAGCCAAAACAGTGGAGGAGGGGGGATTTGAAAAAAACCTTGACCGCGGGGTCAAGGAAATTTCCGTTTTTGGAGCCGACACCAAACTGCCTCTCTTTGGTCTGATCCGCCTCCAAACCCGTTGGAAAACAGGTATTGATCACTTTTAATGTGGTAAATCGGCCAGCAAACAGCTGTCAGCCAAAACAGTGGAGGAGGGGGGATTTGAAAAAAACCTTGACCGCGGGGTCAAGGAAATTTCCGTTTTTGGAGCCGACACCAAACTGCCTCTCTTTGGTCTGATCCGCCTCCAAACCCGTTGGAAAACAGGTATTGATCACTTTTAATGTGGTAAATCGGCCAGCAAACTGTTGTCAGCCAAAACAGCTGTCAGCCAAAACAGTGGAGGAGGGGGGATTTGAAAAAAACCTTGACCGCGGGGTCAAGGAAATTTCCGTTTTTGGAGCCGACACCAAACTGCCTCTCTTTGGTCTGATCCGCCTCCAAACCCGTTGGAAAACAGGTATTGATCACTTTTAATGTGGTAAATCGGCCAGCAAACAGCTGTCAGCCAAAACAGTGGAGGAGGGGGGATTTGAAAAAAACCTTGACCGCGGGGTCAAGGAAATTTCCGTTTTTGGAGCCGACACCAAACTGCCTCTTTTTGGTCTGATCCGCCTCCAAACCCGTTGGAAAACAGGTATTGATCACTTTTAATGTGGTAAATCGGCCAGCAAACAGCTGTCAGCCAAAACAGTGGAGGAGGGGGGATTTGAAACAAACCTTGACCGCGGGGTCAAGGAAATTTCCGTTTTTGGAGCCGACACCAAACTGCCTCTTTTTGGTCTGATCCGCCTCCAAACCCGTTGGAAAACAGGTATTGATCACTTTTAATGTGGTAAATCGGCCAGCAAACAGCTGTCAGCCAAAACAGTGGAGGAGGGGGGATTTGAAAAAAACCTTGACCACGGGGTCAAGGAATTTTCCGTTTTTGGAGCCGACACCAAACCGCCTCTTTTTGGTCTGATCCGCCTCCAAACCCGTTGGAAAACAGGTATTGATCACTTTTAATGTGGTAAATCGGCCAGCAAACAGCTGTCAGCCAAAACAGTGGAGGAGGGGGGATTTGAAAAAAAACCTTGACCGCGGGGTCAAGGAAATTTCCGTTTTTGGAGCCGACACCAAACTGCCTCTTTTTGGTCTGATCCGCCTCCAAACCCGTTGGAAAACAGGTATTGATCACTTTTAATGTGGTAAATCGGCCAGCAAACAGCTGTCAGCCAAAGCAGTGGAGGAGGGGGGATTTGAAAAAAACCTTGACCACGGGGTCAAGGAAATTTCCGTTTTTGGAGCCGATACCAAACTGCCTCTTTTTGGTCTGATCCGCCTCCAAACCCGTTGGAAAACAGGTATTGATCACTTTTAATGTGGTAAATCGGCCAGCAAACAGCTGTCAGCCAAAACAGTGGAGGAGGGGGGATTTGAAAAAAACCTTGACCGCCGGGTCAAGGAAATTTCCGTTTTTGGAGCCGACACCAAACTGCCTCTCTTTGGTCTGATCCGCCTCCAAACCCGTTGGAAAACAGGTATTGATCACTTTTAATGTGGTAAATCGTCCAGCAAACAGCTGTCAGCCAAAACAGTGGAGGAGGGGGGATTTGAAAAAAACCTTGACCGCGGGGTCAAGGAAATTTCCGTTTTTGGAGCCGACACCAAACTGCCTCTCTTTGGTCTGATCCGCCTCCAAACCCGTTGGAAAACAGGTATTGATCACTTTTAATGTGGTAAATCGGCCAGCAAACAGCTGTCAGCCAAAACAGTGGAGGAGGGGGGATTTGAAAAAGACCTTGACCGCGGGGTCAAGGAAATTTCCGTTTTTGGAGCCGACACCAAACTGCCTCTCTTTGGTCTGATCCGCCTCCAAACCCGTTGGAAAACAGGTATTGATCACTTTTAATGTGGTAAATCGGCCAGCAAACTGTTGTCAGCCAAAACAGCTGTCAGCCAAAACAGTGGAGGAGGGGGGATTTGAAAAAAACCTTGACCGCGGGGTCAAGGAAATTTCCGTTTTTGGAGCCGACACCAAACTGCCTCTCTTTGGTCTGATCCGCCTCCAAACCCGTTGGAAAACAGGTATTGATCACTTTTAATGTGGTAAATCGGCCAGCAAACTGTTGTCAGCCAAAACAGCTGTCAGCCAAAACAGTGGAGGAGGGGGGATTTGAAAAAAACCTTGACCGCGGGGTCAAGGAAATTTCCGTTTTTGGAGCCGACACCAAACTGCCTCTCTTTGGTCTGATCCGCCTCCAAACCCGTTGGAAAACAGGTATTGATCACTTTTAATGTGGTAAATCGGCCAGCAAACAGCTGTCAGCCAAAACAGTGGAGGAGGGGGGATTTGAAAAAAACCTTGACCGCGGGGTCAAGGAAATTTCCGTTTTTGGAGCCGACACCAAACTGCCTCTTTTTGGTCTGATCCGCCTCCAAACCCGTTGGAAAACAGGTATTGATCACTTTTAATGTGGTAAATCGGCCAGCAAACAGCTGTCAGCCAAAACAGTGGAGGAGGGGGGATTTGAAACAAACCTTGACCGCGAGGTCAAGGAAATTTCCGTTTTTGGAGCCGACACCAAACTGCCTCTTTTTGGTCTGATCCGCCTCCAAACCCGTTGGAAAACAGGTATTGATCACTTTTAATGTGGTAAATCGGCCAGCAAACAGCTGTCAGCCAAAACAGTGGAGGAGGGGGGATTTGAAAAAAACCTTGACCGCGGGGTCAAGGAAATTTCCGTTTTTGGAGCCGATACCAAACTGCCTCTTTTTGGTCTGATCCGCCTCCAAACCCGTTGGAAAACAGGTATTGATCACTTTTAACGTGGTAAATCAGCCAGCAAACAGCTGTCAGCCAAAACAGCTGTCAGCCAAAACAGTGGAGGAGGGGGGATTTGAAAAAAACCTTGACCGCGGGGTCAAGGAAATTTCCGTTTTTGGAGCCGACACCAAACTGCCTCTCTTTGGTCTGATCCGCCTCCAAACCCGTTGGAAAACAGGTATTGATCACTTTTAATGTGGTAAATCGGCCAGCAAACAGCTGTCAGCCAAAACAGTGGAGGAGGGGGGATTTGAAAAAAACCTTGACCGCGGGGTCAAGGAAATTTCCGTTTTTGGAGCCGACACCAAACTGCCTCTTTTTGGTCTGATCCGCCTCCAAACCCGTTGGAAAACAGGTATTGATCACTTTTAATGTGGTAAATCGGCCAGCAAACAGCTGTCAGCCAAAACAGTGGAGGAGGGGGGATTTGAAAAAAACCTTGACCGCGGGGTCAAGGAAATTTCCGTTTTTGGAGCCGACACCAAACTGCCTCTCTTTGGTCTGATCCGCCTCCAAACCCGTTGGAAAACAGGTATTGATCACTTTTAATGTGGTAAATCGGCCAGCAAACAGCTGTCAGCCAAAACAGTGGAGGAGGGGGGATTTGAAAAAAACCTTGACCGCGGGGTCAAGGAAATTTCCGTTTTTGGAGCCGACACCAAACTGCCTCTTTTTGGTCTGATCCGCCTCCAAACCCGTTGGAAAACAGGTATTGATCACTTTTAATGTGGTAAATCGGCCAGCAAACAGCTGTCAAACGGCCTTAGTTTAGCAAGAGAACAGGAGAACCACCATTTGCTGTCTGGGCAGCTCATATTTGCTGAAGCGTGCTTCAAAGTGCCCTGAGGTGTTTGTTTTAACATGATGAAAGGACACAATGATGAAATTTCAATTTGGCAGCTGAGGCAGAGTAGTTTTCAAATCAAATGTCACAAACGGCCTTAGTTTAGCGAGAGAACAGGAGAACCACCATTTGCTGTCTGGGCAGCTCATAGTTGGTGAAGCGTGCTTCAAACTGCCCTGAGGTGTTTGTTTTAACATGATGAAAGGACACAATGATGAAATTTCAACTTGGCAGCTGAGGCAGAGTAGTTTTCAAGTCAAATGTCACAAACGGCCTTAGTTTAGCGAGAGAAGAGGAAAACCACCATTTCAGTATTTGTTGTCTGGACATCAAATACTTGGTGAAGCGTGCTTCAACGTGCCCTGAGGTGTTTGTTTTAACATGATAAAAGGACACAATGAAGAAATTTCAACTTGGTAGCTGAGGCAGAGTAGTTTTCAAGTCAAATGTCACAAACGGCCTTAGTTTAGCGAGAAAAGAAGAAAACCACCATTTCAGTATTTGCTGTCTGGGAAGAAATACTTGGTGAAGCGTGCTTCAAACTGCCCTGAGGTGTTTGTTTTAACATGATGAAAGGACACAATGATGAAATTTCAACTTGGCAGCTGAGGCAGAGTAGTTTTCAAGTCAAATGTCACAAACGGCCTTAGTTTAGCAAGAGAACAGGAGAACCACCATTTGCTGTCTGGGCAGCTCATACTTGGTGAAGCGTGCTTCAAACTGCCCTGAGGTGTTTGTTTTAACATGATGAAAGGACACAATGATGAAATTTCAACTTGGCAGCTGAGGCAGAGTAGTTTTCAAGTCAAATGTCACAAACGGCCTTAGTTTAGCGAGAAAAGAGGAAAACCACCATTTCAGTATTTGCTGTCTGGGAAGAAATACTTGGTGAAGCGTGCTTCAAAGTGCCCTGAGGTGTTTGTTTTAACATGATGAAAGGACACAATGATGAAATTTCAACTTGGCAGCTGAGGCAGAGTAGTTTTCATGTCAAATGTCACAAACGGCCTTAGTTTTGCGAGAAAAGAGGAAAACCACCATTTCAGTATTTGCTGTCTGGGAAGAAATACTTGGTGAAGCGTGCTTCAAAGTGCCCTGAGGTGTTTGTTTTAACATGATGAAAGGACACAATGATGAAATTTCAACTTGGCAGCTGAGGCAGAGTAGTTTTCAAGTCAAATGTCACAAACAGCCTTAGTTTAGTGAGAAAAGCAAGAAAACCACCATTTCAGTATTTGCTGTCTGGGAAGAAATACTTGGTGAAGCGTGCTTCAAGGTGCCCTGAGGTGTTTGTTTTAACATGATGAAAGGACACAATGATGAAATTTCAACTTGGCAGCTGAGGCAGAGTAGTTTTCAAGTCAAATGTCACAAACGGCCTTAGTTTAACGAGAAAAGCAAGAAAACCACCATTTCAGTATTTGCTGTCTGGGAAGAAATACTTGGTGAAGCGTGCTTCAAAGTGCCCTGAGGTGTTTGCTTTAACATGATGAAAGGACACAATGAAGAAATTTCAACTTGGCAGCTGAGGCAGAGTAGTTTTCAAGTCAAATGTCACAAACGGCCTTAGTTTAGTGAGAAAAGTAAGAAAACCATCATTTCAGTATTTGCTGTCTGGACATCAAATACTTGGTGACGAGTGCTTCAAACTTCCCTGAGGTGTTTGTTTTAACATGATGAAAGGACACAATGACGAAATATCAACTTGGCAGCTGTGGCAGAGTAGTTTTCAAGTCAAATGTCACAAACGGCCTTAGTTTAGTGAGAAAAGCAAGAAAACCACCATTTCCGTATTTGCTGTCTGGGAAGAAATACTTGGTGAAGCGTGCTTCAAAGTGCCCTGAGGTGTTTGTTTTAACATGATGAAAGGACACAATGATGAAATTTCAACTTGGCAGCTGAGGCAGAGTAGTTTTCAAGTCAAATGTCACAAACGGCCTTAGTTTAGCGAGAGAACAGGAGAACCACCATTTGCTGTCTGGGCAGCTTATACTTGGTGAAGCGTGCTTCAAACTGCCCTGAGGTGTTTGTTTTAACATGATGAAAGGACACAATGATGAAATTTCAACTTGGCAGCTGAGGCAGAGTAGTTTTCAAGTCAAATGTCACAAACGGCCTTAGTTTAGCGAGAAAAGAGGAAAACCACCATTTCAGTATTTGCTGTCTGGGAAGAAATACTTGGTGAAGCGTGCTTCAAAGTGCCCTGAGGTGTTTGTTTTAACATGATGAAAGGACACAATGATGAAATTTCAACTTGGCAGCTGAGGCAGAGTAGTTTTCATGTCAAATGTCACAAACGGCCTTAGTTTTGCGAGAAAAGAGGAAAACCACCATTTCAGTATTTGCTGTCTGGGAAGAAATACTTGGTGAAGCGTGCTTCAAAGTGCCCTGAGGTGTTTGTTTTAACATGATGAAAGGACACAATGATGAAATTTCAACTTGGCAGCTGAGGCAGAGTAGTTTTCAAGTCAAATGTCACAAACAGCCTTAGTTTAGTGAGAAAAGCAAGAAAACCACCATTTCAGTATTTGCTGTCTGGGAAGAAATACTTGGTGAAGCGTGCTTCAAGGTGCCCTGAGGTGTTTGTTTTAACATGATGAAAGGACACAATGATGAAATTTCAACTTGGCAGCTGAGGCAGAGTAGTTTTCAAGTCAAATGTCACAAACGGCCTTAGTTTAACGAGAAAAGCAAGAAAACCACCATTTCAGTATTTGCTGTCTGGGAAGAAATACTTGGTGAAGCGTGCTTCAAAGTGCCCTGAGGTGTTTGCTTTAACATGATGAAAGGACACAATGAAGAAATTTCAACTTGGCAGCTGAGGCAGAGTAGTTTTCAAGTCAAATGTCACAAACGGCCTTAGTTTAGTGAGAAAAGTAAGAAAACCATCATTTCAGTATTTGCTGTCTGGACATCAAATACTTGGTGACGAGTGCTTCAAACTTCCCTGAGGTGTTTGTTTTAACATGATGAAAGGACACAATGACGAAATATCAACTTGGCAGCTGTGGCAGAGTAGTTTTCAAGTCAAATGTCACAAACGGCCTTAGTTTAGTGAGAAAAGCAAGAAAACCACCATTTCCGTATTTGCTGTCTGGGAAGAAATACTTGGTGAAGCGTGCTTCAAAGTGCCCTGAGGTGTTTGTTTTAACATGATGAAAGGACACAATGATGAAATTTCAACTTGGCAGCTGAGGCAGAGTAGTTTTCAAGTCAAATGTCACAAACGGCCTTCGTTTAGCGAGAGAACAGGAGAACCACCATTTGCTGTCTGGGCAGCTCATACTTGGTGAAGCGTGCTTCAAACTGCCCTGAGGTGTTTGTTTTAACATGATGAAAGGACACAATGATGAAATTTCAACTTGGCAGCTGAGGCAGAGTAGTTTTCAAGTCAAATGTCACAAACGGCCTTAGTTTATTTTTTTTTAAATTTATTATTTTTTTCTTTTAGCAAGATGGCGCCGCGCTAGTGGCTGCCTGTCACAGCAGCTCTGTTGTTAGTTTAGTTGTTTGTCTCGTTTGCCTGTTTGTCGACTAATTTTTTTGTCTTTTTTTTTTTTTTTGCTGCTAGATGTTACACACACTGGGTGCCAACATGTGCGTCAGAACTGTTGTGCTGGCCCTGCTTTTTCTGCTACTTTTCACCTGGCTCATTACTCCAGCAGTCACCGAGTCAACAAGCAGCGGACACTCCATTGTCTACACACGTGAACAGCTGTTAGCCCTCTGTAGCACAGGGAAGCTAACCGGCTACAGGCCCGACGTTACCCACGAGCTCAAGAGAAGGAGAAGAGGCCGCCGCTCGGGTGCTAAGTGCCGGAATAAGAAAAGGCGCTTCAAGCCTACTGTCCCCGCCATCATCACCGGGAATGTGAGATCCATCTCCAACAAGATGGATGAGCTAACGGCACTAACACGGCACCAAAGGGAATATCGGGAATGTAGCATGATGCTGTTCACGGAGTCCTGGCTAACGGAGCAAACACCGGACTCCAACGTCACTCTGGACGGGTTTCAGCTGATACGGGCAGACAGGACTCGGGAGAGCGGCAAGAGAAAGGGAGGGGGGCTTGCTGTGTTTGTGAACGATAGATGGTGCAACCCTGGGCACATTACCATCAAGGAAAAACTTTGTAGTGGGGACATTGAGCTGCTAGCCATTAGCTTGAGGCCATATTACCTGCCGAGGGAATTCTCGCATGTTATCGCAATAGCAGCGTATGTTCCTCCATCTGCTGATGCTGACTCAGCCCGTGATGTCCTCTACTCGAGTGTAAACAGGCTGCAAACACAGCATCCACAAGCCCTCCTCTTAATTACCGGGGATTTCAACCATGCCTCTCCCTCCTCCATACTGCCAACATTCAGCCAGTATGTCACCTGCTGCACCAGAGGAAATAAAACACTGGACCTTTTCTATGCCAACACTAAGGAGGCATACACATCATCCCCTCTCCCCCCCCTGGGAAGATCTGATCACGACCTAATACACCTCCTCCCCTTGTATAAGCCTCTCGTGCACAGACAACCAGCAGTCACCCGCACAAAACAGATCTGGTCCGAAGAGTCGATGGAGACTTTAAAAGACTGTTTTGACACCACGGTGTGGGATGTGTTCTGTGAGGACGACAGTGAGGACATTGACAGTCTTACCAGCTGCGTCACGGACTACATTAATTTCTGTGTAGACTCCACCATACCCACCAGGACAGTAAGACTGTTTGCAAACAACAAACGCCTAAAAAAAAGCCTACTCAAAGACAAAGGGAGGGCTTTTAAGTCAGGGGACAGGGAATAGATGAAGAGTGTGCAGAGAGAACTGAGGAGGAACATCAGAGTGGGAAAGAGTAGCTACAGGAAGAGGATGGAAGAACAGCTGCAGCAGAACGACGTCAGGGGGATCTGGAGGAGTTTGAACACCATCTCAGGACGTAACAACTCCAGACCTGCGCTGGACATGGATCAGGAGTGGGTGAACAACCTGAACAGGTTCTTCAATAGGTTTGAACAACCAGCCAACCCTCCCCCCACTCAACCAGCCCTGCTGCAACTTCCCCCGACTGGAACCCCAGCTGCTCAAAAGACTCACACCTCAAACCCCCTACCTGCTGCTTCTCTACGACCCCCCTGCCTACCCTCTACTCCACAAACCCCCCTCCCTGTGGCCCCCTCACAGCCCCCCCACACACTCACTGCCCCCCCACCCAGCATGGTGCTCACCACGGCCCAGGTAGAGAGAGAACTGGCCAGGCTCAAGGTCAAGAAGGCAACAGGTCCGGATGGCATCACCTCCAGGCTCCTCAAATCCTGCTCTAGGCAACTGTGCAGGATCGTGGAGCATATCTTCAACATGAGCCTGAGGTTCCACAAGGTGCCACAGCAGTGGAAGACATCTTGCGTGGTACCGGTACCCAAGTCATCTCGTCCCAGTGACTTCAATGACTACCGTCCAGTGGCCCTGACATCTCACCTGTCAAAGACCCTAGAGAGGTTGGTCCTCCACCACCTGCGCCCCCTGGTGAGCTCATCTGCAGACCCGCTGCAGTTTGCGTACCAGCCAAGCATTGGGGTCGAGGATGCTGTCATCTTCCTCATGCAGAGATCACTGTCTCACCTGGAGGGATCCGGAAGCACTGTGAGGATCATGTTTTATGATTTCTCCAGTGCCTTCAACACCATCCAGCCAGAACTCCTGAGGGGCAAACTGGACCATGCAGGAGTGGGCCACCAACTTACAGCATGGCTAGTGGACTTCCTGACCAGCAGGCCACAGTTTGTGAGGACAAAAGGCTGCGTGTCTGATACGGTGGTCTGCAGTACGGGGGCACCACAGGGGACCGTCTTGGCTCCTCTCCTCTTCACCCTATACAGAGCAGACTTCACACACCATACAACAAACTGCCACCTTCAAAAATTCTCTGACGACTCAGCCATCGTCGGTCTCATCAACAACAGAGACGAGGGGAAGTACAGAGAGCTGAACAAAAACTTTGTGGACTGGTGCCAGCAGAACTGCCTCCGGATTAATGCCGGAAAAACCAAAGAGCTGGTAGTGGACTTTCGTCAGCACAAAGACCCTCCCTCTCCGGTGAACATCCAGGGAACGGACATAGAGATTGTGGACTCTTACAAGTACCTGGGTGTTCACCTCAACAAGAAGCAGGACTGGACTGTTAATACTCAGGCACTCTTCAAGAAAGGCCAAAGCAGACTCCACCTGCTGCGTAGACTGAGGTCTTTCGGAGTGGCGGAGGGCCTCCTGAGGACTTTCTATGACTCTGTGGTGGCATCAGCCATCTTCTACGGTGTGGTCTGCTGGAGCAGCAGCATCACGGCAGCAGAGAGGAAGAGACTGAACAAACTGGTGGACAAAGCCAGCTCTGTCCTGGGCTGCAGCCTCGATCCTATGGAGGTGGTGGGTGACAGGAGGATGGTAGCGAAGCTGTCATCAATCATGGACAATGTCTCCCACCCCCTACATGAGACTGTAAGAGCCCTGGAAAGCTCCATCAGTGACAGGCTTCGTCACCCACGATGCTCCAAAGAGAGGCATCGCAGGTCCTTCCTCCCTGCTACCATCAGACTTTACAACCAAATCCACTCCCAGTAGACCAAAGACCAAGAAAAAGGAACAAGTGCAATATTTCATATATATTTATATATTTTATATTTTCCCCATGTGCAATAGCCTTTCTATCTCACCTCATTCTTTCACCATACATTATTTTTTGTATATACTGTACATGTAAACATATATATATTTTTTATTCCCTTTCTTTGTATGTGTGAACTGCTGCTGACTTGAAATTTCCCCATTGTGGGATAAATAAAGCAATATCTTATCTTATCTTATCTTTAGTGAGAAAAGCAAGAAAACCACCATTTCAGTATTTGCTGTCTGGGAAGAAATACTTGGTGAAGCGTGCTTCAAAGTGCCCTGAGGTGTTTGTTTTAACATGATGAAAGGACACAATGAAGAAATTTCAACTTGGCAGCTGAGGCAGAGTAGTTTTCAAGTCAAATGTCACAAATGGCCTTAGTTTAGCGAGAGAAGAGGAAAACCACCATTTGCTGTCTGGGTAGCTCATACTTGGTGAAGTGTGCTTCAAAGTGCCCTGAGGTGTTTGTTTTAACATGATGAAAAGACACAATGATGAAATTTCAACTTGGCAGCTGTGGCAGAGTAGTTTTCAAGTCAAATGTCACAAACGGCCTTAGTTTAGTGAGAAAAGCAGGAAAACCACCATTTGCTGTCTAGGCAGCTCATACTTGCTGAAGCGTGCTTCAAAGTGCCCTGAGGTGTTTGTTTTAACATGATGAAAGGACACAATGACGAAATATCAACTTGGCAGCTGTGGCAGAGTAGTTTTCAAGTCAAATGTCACAAACAGCCTTAGTTTAGTGAGAAAAGCAAGAAAACCACCATTTCAGTATTTGCTGTCTGGGCAGCACCACCTCCTCTCGTCTCACAGCACCAACAGAAACCGGGCTTGCTGCCACGTACCAAGCAAGAGGGTTCTGGAACGTACTGGCATGTATGTATGCATGTATGTATGTATGTGTGTGTGTGTGTGTGTGTGTGTGTGTGTGTGTTTCATCCCGTCACTACCGTAACTGTATAGCAATAAACCACACACACACACACACACACACACACACACACACACACACACAGACCAACACAGCCATATGTTCTGGAATGTTCCGGAAAGTCCTGTAACCTTCTGTACTAGGGCCACAGGACCTCCATTAGAGTACTAGGGGCACGACATACTTGTATGTTTGATTTTTGTTTTTCTATTTGGGTGTGGCTTGGAGAGCTAATTGCTGATTGGTTTATGACGGTGGTGGGGCACCTGTCGTGTGTGATGGAAGCATAGTGCTAAAAGTGGTGGTGGCGGTGGTGGAGCAATAAACACACACACACACACACAAAGGAAATCCCCTCTAACAGAGACATTTCCAGCACACATACAGTTTCTTCACATATCCGATCAGACTCTCTGTATCCAATCAGACTCCCTGTATCTGATCGGACTCTCTTTATCCGAACACGTTTTTTAGTCAAGGATGACTTGTGCAAGAGAAAAAAAAGAGGAAAAGAACTATACTCTCCAGTAGGAAATGTCCAACTGAGGATGAGTCACTGTCTCACTCACTCACTCTCTCTCTGTGGTCCGATCCACCAATACCCAAGGCCGTTGTCCCTTTCGACAGTATATGCCGAGCAAACCTGCCAAATACGGGATCAAGTCGCGGGTGGCCTGCGATGCCAGATCCAGCTACGCTTGGAAAATGCAGGTTCACACGGGGAAGCACGCCGGTGCCGCCGCCAGTGGCGCAGTAGGAGTAAAGGGACAGGGAGCGCGCGTGGTGTTCGAGGTGACGGAGGGCCTGATGGGTCGCAACGTCACCTGCGTCAATTTCTTCACTTCCTACGAACTCGCGCAGCGGCTCCTCCACGAGAGCAACAACATCCTGCTCGGCACGATCAGAAAGAACAAACTCGAGCTCCCGGACGCCCTGCTCGCACTCCGAGGGAGACGGGTCCTCTCCTCTCCTCTTCACGCACGACACCGCGCTGGTGTCCTACCTGCCCAAGAAAAACAAGGACGTGCTGCTGCTGCTCAGCACGCTCCACACGCGGACAAGAAACCCTCCGTCATCCTGGACTACAACTCCAACAAAGGCGGCGTGGACAACCTGGACAAAGTCGTCAGCACCTACAGCTGCAGGAGGATGACCACGCGCTGGCCCCTGTGTCGTCTTCCACAACATTCTCGACGTGTCCTCCTACAACGCCTTCGTAATTTGGAGAGAGCTCAACCCCGACTGGATGCCCGGCAGGCGCAACAAGAGGAGGGTGTTTCTTGAGCAACTGGGCAAGGTGCTCGTCGAACGGAAGGCTCACCGCGGCGGTTGTGAAAACCGCTCAGCTGGCGGCAGTGGCGGCGATGGCCTCCGGAGGCGGAGGGGCTGGGATTGCTGCTGCTTCTTCTTCTTCTTCTTCCCGTCCTCCTCCGACGGATAGAGCGGGGGTCCGGGCCCGGGCTCAGGTTCAGGCCCGCGCTGCCGCTTCCACAACCCCTGCTGCCAAACCCCTCCCCGCGAGTAAGAGGAAGAGGTGTCAGGTCTGCCCCTCCAAGAAGGACAGTAAAACGCACAAAGTCTGCCGTCACTGCGAAAAATACATATGCAGAAGCTGCCATCTTCCTCCTCCTCCTCCTCCTCCTCAGACTGTGGGACAGTTTGACCCAGTGCGAGGACACTGTGTGTACACGGAATACGAAGGGCGACGGGAGGGTTAAAGATGATGAATTACATTAGTTGGATGAAGTTTCTCCAGCTAATTTGTCTGTATTCAACATGTGTCCATTTTAGTGTTCTCTCACCATTCTATGCAGGTGGACCCCACCATCGTGTCCTGGGTTGTGGACTATCTGACTGGCAGACCACAGTATGTGCGCCTAAAACACTGTGTATCAGACAGAGTGGTCAGCAACACCGGGGCCCCACAGGGGACTGTCCTCTCTCCTTTCCTCTTCACCCTCTACACCACGGACTTCAATTACTGCATGGAGTCCTGTCATCTCCAGAAGTTTTCTGATGACTCAACAGTGGTTGGATGTATCAGCAAGGGTGATGAGGTTGAGTACAAGGCTGTTGTGGACAACTTTGTCACATGGTGTGAGCAGAACCATCTACAGCTCAATGTGACAAAGACAAAGGAACTGGTGGTGGATCTGAGGAGGACCAAGGTGCCGGTGTCCCCTGTTTTCATTCAGGGGGTCAGTGTGGACATTGTTGAGGATTATAAGGACTTGGGGGTACACATTGATGTACATGTTGTTATATGTTATTGTTGGTGGTAGTAGTAGTAGTAGTGGCAGTATTATTAGTATTATATAATACATCTTCTCACTCTGAGTGTACATGTTGTTATATATTATTGTTGGTAGTAGTAGTAGCGGTAGTAGTATTATTGGTATTATATAGTACAGCGCCTTACTATGATTGTGCACTCAAAAAAATAATTCATTGGATGAACGTGAGTTTATCATGCCACCTATATTCCATCAAAACAAACCAAGTTAAGTCAATTAATCTTGACTGTGTTGTTTTAACACCAAATACATTTATTGGTGCTGCATCATGTGAATATGTACATTCAATTAATTTGCCTTTCATTGAATTAAAATCTTGCTGTCTGAACTAATATGGGTTTCATCTGATTTATTTGTTTTGGTCTTGTTGAATGAATTAATTTAGGTTTTATCCTTTATGCCAATATAACCACAAGGTACTTACATCAAAAGAAAAAGGCCAAAATGCATTACCATTTTTTACATATATATATTTTTTAATTTAATTTTGACAACAACAATAGTCAACAAGTCTGCAAACAGACCAAGAACATCAAATCACGAAAATAAAATAGGTAAGGGTCTCCAATGCTTGAAGGAGATCAGAAGTAGCTCTCCACACCAACAGTGTTGCAAAATGCAACTTCCATCTTTTGAGGTTTTTAACATTTAACATGCAGCAACTTTGCTAACGGACGGATGCAAATGGATGCAGCATATAAAAAAAAGAACACATTTTCAGGACTTGCATGACCTGTCATCTCAAGTTTCAAAAATTAAAGTGCAAAAGTAATCATCAACACATGCATATTTAAAAGTCAGGGATGTAACATTACACAAGCTTTTTTCAACAACAAAAAATATGTAAATGTATTGACCCAAATACATCAATCCTTGTTATTTTGACAGAATCTGGTAAGTATGCTCAAGGTATCTCACAGAGCATTGCAATATGGCATATTGTGATGAACCTTTCAGGACTTCTAATTCCAAACTTCAAAAACTACACAACAACAAATCTGTATTGCACAGATTTGGCCAAAGGCTTCTGTTATTCCTCCAGAATGTTCAATGAAGAAGCTTGCTTTTCAGAAATTGTGCCTTGGCAGACAATCTCTGCCCATCCAGATTCAGCAGAATCTTCTGCAGGACTTCAAACAGAACCTGAGCACAAAGTGACTTCTACAGTTGGACATTGCAATGAGCATTAAAAATTCATAGGAAGTTAGTACAGAGACAAACGGTCACTATAAAAGAGCTCCAGACTTAGCGGCTAGATTAGTAATCCTCAGATTTTAAAATAATATAATACCATACAGTGTACGGTGTTACATCTGCCCAAAAATAAAAACAAAACTGCATTTAATAGTTCATTTAGACAATTGTCAATATGCACGGTATCAGGTAACAGAGTAGTACGTGTGCAACAAACTGATGGCAACCAAAGGCAACCATGATCACAAAGAGCATCCGATGCAGCATCACAGTCCTAAGTTTAAAAAAAAAAACTGTTGACAATTGTTGTTTCTCAGGCACTTTAAAACATAAAAAGCAGCTGCTAGCCTGTTTCCAACACACTTCTGTTTTGGTTGTACAGGGCTTCAAAGGGTTTGTTTTGCTGTTAAAACTATTGTATTTTTACACTTAATTTTTGAATTTAACATACCAGGGAAGTAAATATGTGCTTTGTCCAGTTGATCTATATGTACTTAGTCTCACTTTGTGTATGTAACTCACCATGTATTCTTGTATGAGCTTTTCATGGTCTTCGTTCAAGTAGATACACAAGGACTGGAGGATACATGCTCTTCCTTTGTGTATTGAGTCATCCTGATGGGAAAAAAAAGGAATCCATTTAGACAAAATATAACATTTAAGGTAGTAGTTTAAAGAAGGAACTCTGCAGTTGTGATAGCAAACTGCAAGTTTTACAGAAATTTTGAGCATAATTATTATGGTAGACTAGATCCCAACCTTTTTTTGGTGTCAAGGAGCCTAAAATTTCTACACATCAGGCTGTGGACCCACATCTGATGAGATTTAATTATTCCATAATTGTCGGGATTGGCAGATTAACAATGAAGAGTGGGGCACCAATAAACAGTAGTCATTCTTATATATTCTCTCTTTGGACTAATTTCTAGTCAATGAGATGGGAGTGAGAAAAAAAAAAAAAAACATTTCCCCATGGCCTGGTCCTCCAGGCCCCTGGAAAATCGAGGGAACAGCTGTTCCCAAATGGACTGCAGGTCAAGAACCACTGCATTAGACAATACTTTGGCTTTAGGAGCCCAAATGCAAGTATTATACAACATCTCAATCATATCAAACACAAAATGAAGCAATCTCACACACAAGGTGGTTTTTCATTCTGACCAAATTGTTCACGATGTGATTAAACCATTTACTTCCTCATCTCTGGCTGAAGCTGATGTGATCAATAAAAATCAGGATTAAATATTTTGATTAAGTCAAAACCTGTATCCAATAACTGTACAGAGAATTCTTACAATCACACAATTGTCATGACAGGGGAATTAAGGCATTTTTAAGCATAGGTGTACCCATACAAACCTTGGAAAAGGCCGCCATGTGCTGTCTTATTTTTCTTCCAGCCACCCCACCCTTGCGTTGAAAGAGCAGCATCATGCGTGGAGAGTACCGGTCAAGTTCAGCAAAGAATGTAGATATCAGAGGAACAGTTGATATGCGCATGAACTCCTTATCAATCTGAAAAACATGAACAATGCACAAGTGACTCCACCTATCAAAAAAATATACAACATAGGAAGGATGAACAATGAAATACTGGCTGTCTCATCACTATGACATTATCAAGAAGAGAAACAAATGGTCAACACTATTGTATTTGATTTGTCTTTATCTTCCCATTCTTGTGTGCACACTAGAGGTCCTACATATAACTTGAGCACATATAGGACAAGTACCTCTTTCTCTGTGAACAGAGCTGGCCATCTGTGTTTGAAGGCTGCAACCAAGGGCTGTTCTTGAAGTATTTCTTGCCTCCTGTACGAGAAAGTCTTGTCCATTTTTGCTGTGACTACATGGTCATTGTTTGTCTTCTTAATCTCTGAAAGCAGAGCAACTCTTTCATTTTCAAGGCTGTCAAGTGGTTCTCCTTTGGGGTGCTCCGGACAGTAATTGATTTCTGCTCTTTTGGGCTTTTTCACATTCAACACTGCTTGAGATCTGTCATAGGCCTTGTTCTTCAGAGAATTTATCGCAACCTCAGCACATCCCATACCTCTCAGTTTGGTCCGGAAGTTTGCCATTTTATATTTAAGGCTAATCTTCCACCCATAACAGCTGTTGAAGGATCCTTGCTCTCTCAAACAAGAATGCTTTTTGACAAGAGCTTCAGCAACATCATTAAGGTCGCTGTCAGTTGGGTAGGCTTTGAATTTAATTTCTTCTGAGAGTCATTCCAAAAGTTGAGACTTCATTTTTGGTGATGGGCTCAAATGAGTTCCACTTGCAGTGTACTCTGCATTGGCCTGTTCAAGTTGCAGTTCAGCCTCATAGCCAAAATGAGGTACTGTGAAAACACTGGGCCAAACCTAGTGTCTTGTAGATGGTGATGAACCAGAAGATGAAGCGGGCTCTGTGTCATCTGTGTCACATGAGGCACTTGATGAGGAATGTGTTGGGCCTTGGACTTCTGGAGGTTGACATGTAATCGAAACACCTTCTGTCTGACTTTGCTGGTAGACCACCTTAAGAGTTGCTCTGTCAATTATTTCTGAGATCATCAACAGGTTTCCGAACTCATTTCCAAAATCAGCATCTTGATATTGAAGCCGAAAATCTTGTTGTTGTCTGGCACAATTCCTCCGTGGAGTCTGGCATCCCTGCTGGCAGAATGAGCTTCCTGGCGTCACCTTTACCAAGGATGATTCTCAGTCTTATAGGTTGAGTCATTGTGTAGACCTAAATAAATAAAACACAAAAACATTGGTTGAATATTTCACGATTAGAAAACAACTCGGACACTAATTTGTACTTTGGAAAGTGTATCTGGATGTATGTATACATGGCATCAAGTTAGTGCTGGGTAAACAATTGAAAATGAATCAAAACTGACATTTAGAAGTCTCAAATGCTGCAAGCAGATCAGCAGATGTGATCATTTGCCATCTTAACATTAAAATGAGTATCTTTTGAACCGTTGCTTTGACAAAAAAACTTGAACATTTCACCTGTGGCTCCAGGAAATTCTGACTGAACAAGGACAGATGGAATAATATCTCAGAACTGTCACATATTTTTAAGTAAATGACTAATAATCAGTCATTAATCATTAAAGTAATAAATTGCAGCCCAACTGGGAAGAATGACCTTATGACTTATTGTGCCATGTAATGTCCTGAAAATACTTACTAACATTACTCCCGTTGTTCTTGTAAGTTAATGTGTCTCTTCAGAGTAACCAACTGCAGGCCTCCCACTGAATAGGCAGCTAACGGGTAGTCATCAAGCAGTTCCCCATGCTCTATCAGAACCACCTCTCTCACATGTGACATATCAAGTTCAAAAGCTCTAAAGTGCTCTCTATACCAAGCAGAGAACCTTTTCACAATAAAATGTTCCTTGCAAATCTGCAAAAATACAAATCTGCATAATTTCAGCAAACTCGGGCAGACCAAATAATTGACCATAGACAACAATCATTCCTTTGTTGTATTTGATACCATTGTGTGACACACTGTTTGTGATATGGACATCAGCCTCATCTGGTAGTCTTTGCTTAATAGCAATTGCAACGCCACTTTGTAAAACATCAACTGGTATTGATGACACACGAGTTGCTACCAAAGGTGTCCCATGGTCAGAAGAGTACAGGTCAGAAGCAATTATGAGCTGGTGCGTTTTGGCCAGTGTGAGAGGAATGTTTTTAAAACAGTTGGTATGGCGAGCAATCTCTTTAAAGAAACTATGTTTTGCCTCAAATCTCAATGTCCATTTATGAACGAGAGGCCCAAAGAGGCGAATCAGAACAGTGTAGTGTTCCAAATAATGATGTTTAGGGAGAAGATGGCTTTCTGGGAAAAGTGCTTGGTATCTCTGGCGATGTTCACTGATTTTCCACTCAAGATATGAAATTGACTCATCAGAGTGGACAGGGGCTACGACAAGCTCAACTATGTCCTTGAGATCCAAAAGAACATGCCATGCAGGTTCATCCTCAGGAACAAGTGGACCAATAATCAGAGGCAACAATCGAAGAAGAGACCAATTCTCATGTGCATTTCCACCAATGTTGTTTTTTGCTGAGAAAGTCTGGTGTATTGCATGGGGCCATTGAATACATTCCCCATTTGTATTCAAAATTATGGATCAAATTGTTAAGTTTTTCTAAGGTGAAATATTTTTTACAGATCAAAATAGAAAAACAACAAGCAAGCTCCACAGGTATTATACCCTCAAACAGATCATGCGCTTAATCTGGAGGGTATCCTGCAGTGACATGAAAATGGGTAGGATTCTTAGTCAAAACACAATCCCTTTTAACTCCACAGCATACACTCTGTGTTTCCAGTGCACGCTTCAAATGAGCTTCATGAAGTTGCTGCGTTCAACGCTCAAAAACACCAGCAGTCAATGACTGAATTTCTGATTTCTTAGCTGTGCAGAATCTACAGATGTATTCAGCAGAAAAACTTTCCACAAAACCTGCCAGCCCGTGAGCACCTAGGTTGTCAGCTACTACACAACTAACAGTCCCTTTTATAGACTCATTCAACTGACTGATGAACACACCACGTTGCTCCAAAATGACGAGATCTTTCAAAAGTGGATCCAACACTTGTTCAAACCCAAATGTCCTCACATCTTCACTTTTACAAAGCACAGCCAAATAAATGGATGACAGAGCAGAATGAGAGCCAGGAGGCAAATTCCCCAAGACCCAATATACACCACAAAGCTTATGCTTTTTGCGTGACGTCCCAAGAGGATTACAAATCTCGAACTCGTCAATATAAAGTCTTATGGAAATTCTCAATTCTCCAACAGCTAGAAAACTATTTGTTTTATAATGCTCACCATCTCGAAAAGACCTGTAAACACGCTGATTACCATGCAATTCCTCTCTATTTTCTTGAGCTATTTGTTCGTCAATCACTTTATCCAGTAATGTTTTGTGACTTAATATTTCCTGCAAGAACTGTAACAAAGGAATGTATTGAAATGACTGTCTTTGATCTGCAGATAAAAAATACTCAACTGGCTCAATAACCCTAAAATTTTGTTTGTAGTATTCTTTTCTTTTATAAGAAGTGGCAAGAGGGCCACACTTTCCCTATATTTTAGCTACAGGATTAGAAACACACACAGAATTGGCAAGTTCTTCAATGACAGCCTGACCAATATGGAGGTTATGGCTTTTGAAAATTTCAGTAACTGTATGCTTTGTGACAGGTGCACAAGCTGAACTCAACAAAAAATGCAACTCTTCCAATAACTCATCAACTCTTCTTGCTGGAATATGAAAAATATGTTCCAATTTCAACAATATTAATGCTATTTTCTGCTCAGTTACTTCTGGCAGGTTTTCAACAGCACCATCATTTTCTGTCAATGATTCATTTTCAACTTCATCACATGACACATCTGCAGAACAGCCAGCCCTCACAATATCAGAGGTATCTGACCCTCGAACCAGGTAAACAAATCTAACTACACTGGCTTTAAAATCTTTAAGTGTGTGTGGATGATGCTTCCTCTTTTTGTGTGTGTAAAAAGTACTGTAAACATTTGTTTTGAAAGGACAACCAAAAAATACACAACTAACGTTACTTACGTAACGTTACTTCGCAGGTGTGTTCCAATATGAACAAAAAAATCTCTCTCAAAGGCTAGTTCAGCACATTCACATAACTCACATTTAAACGTCACTGAGTTAGAGGCTGTCTGTGTAAACTGAGAAGAATGAGCTTTATGGACATGGGTGGCAAGTCCACTCCATGTCTTGAATGTGCATGGACAATTTACATATATGCACACATAATGTTGGCCTCATCCGTAATGGTGGTGTAGTCTGTAATGTTTAATTAGTTTGTACCTACTACTCTCCCTGGTTGTACAATGTTTGCACTGCCACATACAGGTCACTGAAAGAAGAAGAAAGGAAAACATTAGCAAATGATGAAATGAAATAGGAATGCTCAATACAAAGACCCAACAGACTGGTCGGTGAGGGGCAACTAATAATGATGGTATTTTTGTATATTGTTATTTAATTTTAGTATTTTTTTTAATAGACAACATTGTCTGAGTTCATTGTCAATTCTTTCAAGTCTAGTTTTTCATTTAAGTAAACTTTGATATTTTTTTAACACCTAAACAATAATGTTACAAATATATTACCTTACCATGTAATGTAGAGGAGGTGCATGCAAATCTTCAGAGCATGGGGCCACTGCTTATTTTTGAGATGTATTTCTGGAGGAAAAAAAGTTAGTCCAAACATTGTTTTTAAAAGAACTAATACAACAGGACAAATGTTTCTATTATGAGTAAGTGCTACAATATTCTTTATATTATAAAGGAATAAATGAATGTACTACATATGGGATTTTTTTCAATGAAATTGACACGGAAACAAATCCGTGTGACAAACGAAGCGGCCAAAACATGATTTACCACAGTTGCAACTATGTCCAGTCACTCCCCCGTTCCCCCATTCTCTCTCACACGCGCGCTCGCACAAACACGCACACCCGCGCGCACACGTGAATCTGTCATGGCGGAGCAGCTCATGTTTGCCTGGCTGCAAGTTAGTTTTGATGCAACGGGCGGGTCAGGCAGCAGTTTCCACACAGAGCACGAAAATTGCACTTTTCAAAGATTAAACAACCGACAACTAAAAAATATGGCAGTATCAGTGACATGAGTGAAGCTAATTCATCCAGTTTTTTTTTAATCCATGTTCAACAGACATGAATGAACCATTTAATGAACATAAACGCTCTTAATTCATTTAAGGTGAACATAGTTCTAGTTTATTGAACAAGCACATGCCCTAGTTCATTTTTTTGAGTGTGCATGTTGTTATATATTTTTATTAGTAGTATTATTATTAGTATTATTAGTAGTGATATTATTGTTATTATTATTATTATTATTATAAGACTCACCTGGTGCAGTAATTTACCTCTGTGTAATAATTTGTAATAATAATTTTTAATACATCTTTTTTTTTTATTCATACTTTTATATATTTATATTGTACTTTGTGTTTGAAGTTTATTCTTATTCTTTTGAAGCTGTGTGTAACAAAAAGCAATTTCCCCCTGGGGATTATTAAAGTAATTCTGATTCTGATTCTGACATTTTTGTCCAGAAAACACTCAGAATAGTTAAGATGATGAATTACATTAGTTGGATGAAGTTTCTCCAGCTAATTTCTCCAGCTGTTGCCATGGCGCTGTAGAAATGGCAGCCTCTCCAGTTGCTGAGTGTTTGTTTGTTTTTGTTTTTTTCCCTTTTCTTCTATCTAATGTTTATTTTTTGACTTTAAAATGCCACCAGGAGTCGGTCATCTTGTTTACTCAAGAGAGGAATTACTGGCCTTAGAGACAATGGCAAAAGCCGGAGCACGACACAATATACCGGCAGAACTGAGGAGAAGTTACAGAGGCTGCAAGGCTGGTGCTAAGCTAAAGGCTAAGCTGGCAGACAAACGGAGGCGTTTCAAACCATCGATCCCCACCATCATAATGGGAAATATTAACTCGCTACCAAACAAGATCGACGAGCTGTCTGCACTCAACAATCAGCGGATTTACAGAGAGAGCAGCTTGTACATCTTCACAGAGACGTGGCTAACTCAACTGATACCAGACGCTAATGTGGACCTGCCGGGCTTTACTGCAGTGAGAGCCGACAGAGACGCTAACACTTGCGGGAAATGCAGAGGTGGGGGGATAATCATATATATTAACAACCGCTGGTGTCACTGCGAAAAAAAGGTCTTGTGTTGTAAAGATTTGGAACTGTTAGCCATTAGTCTGCGGCCATACTATCTACCGAGGGAATTCAGTCACGTGATCGCACTCTGTGTTTACATCCCTCCGAGTGCCGATGCCACCATAGCCTGAGAAGATCCACACAGTGACAGCAAGGCTGCAGACACAACACCCTGAGGCGTTCATTATCATCTCTGGGGATTATAATCATGCTGCCCTGGACTCCACCTTGACTACCTTCCATCAGGTTGTGGACTGTCCCACGAGGAATAACAGGACAATTGATCTACTGTACACCAATGTGAAGGATGCATACAGAGCCAACCCCCTTCCACCTCTGGGAAAGTCCGATCATAACCTGATCCACCTACAGTCACAATACACTCCCCTGGTGCAAAGACAGTCTACTACAACACGCTCTATCAAGAAGTGGTCTCCTGAAGTGGAGGACGCCCTGAGAGACTGCTTTGAAGCCACGGACTGGGATGTGCTGGGAAATTTCTGTTTGGACGTGGACCCTCCCCTGTTAAGACTGTACACTGCTACCCGAATAATAAACCCTGGGTGACTCAAGAGGTCAAAGCTGTTCTTAACAGGAAGAAGGTGGCTTTCAGGACGGAAGGAAGGTGGAACAGATGCTGAGTGAGAGTCGCATGAGGGATGTCTGGGATGGTGTCAATACTATCACAGGCCTCAAGACAAAGTCTGTAAAAACAGTAAGGGGGACAGTGGAGGAGGCAAACAAACTCAACAACTTTTTCAACCGTTTTGACCATCCCCCCACCCTCACTGCAGCCCTCCCTCCCCCCAATGCACCCCTCCCCCAACAACAATGCTGTCATCTCCGTCATCCCATCCTCCTCTCCCCTCCCCACAGCCTCTTCCCTGTATAACTTCAGACCAGATCAGGGGAGAACTGAGGAAGCTTCGCCCCAGGAAAGCAGCAGGCCCAGACAAGGTGTCCCCCCGGCTGCTTAAGATCTGTGCTGCTGAACTGTGTGAGCCACTCCAGCAGGTCTAGCCTTCAGCTAGGGAAAGTGCCCTCCTTATGGAAAACATCCTGTATCGTTCCAGTTCCAACAAAGAACCGGCCCAGCGAGCTGAATGACTATAGACCGGTGGCACTCACATCACAGCTGATGAAGACACTGGAGCGACTCGTCCTTAACCTCCTCAGGCCCCAAGTGCAGCATGCCCAGGATCCCCTACAGTTTGCCTACCGGGCAGCTGTTGGTGTAGATCAGTGGTCGGCAACTAGCGGCCCGCAGAATTGGCCCGCCGCCAATAATACCTGGCCCGCCAGGTGAAATTAGGTGGTCGCCTAGAGCGCCAGCTGCTGGAGGGGCGCTGCCGGTAATAATTTGCATCCCCGAGTGGCGCCCCCCCGTCCGTCCGCAGCTGTTGAGACGCGCGCGCGCACCCCGCGTTGTTGCCTGGAGTGACAAAAAACACCTACAGCTCAACACCTCAAAGACTAAAGAGCTAGTCATAGACTTTGGGAAGTCCAGACCACGTCCACGTCCAGTGTCAATCAAGGGCGACGAGGTCGACATTGTAGGCAACTATAAGTACCTCAGGGCGTGGCTGGACAACAAGCTGGACTGGTCATGCAACACAGACCACCTGTACAAGAGGGGCCAGGGTAAGCTGTTCTTTCTGAGGAGGCTGAGATCATTTAACATCTGCAGGGAACTCCTGTGGATGTTCTACCAGACTGTGGTCGCCAGTGTTCTCTTTTATGCTGTGGTGTGCTGGGGTGGCAGGGCACCAAAGAAGGACACCAACAGGCTGGATAAACTGATCAGGTGAGCTGGCTCTGTGGTCGGCATGAAGCTGGACTCTCTGGTGACAGTTGCGTATATATATATATATATTTTTTTTTTTCTCTTTATTGTACTGTTGGTGCTGTGCTGCTGCTGGAACTTCAATTTCCTGAGTTAACCCTCCCAAGGGATTAATAAAGTGCTATCCTATCCTATCCTATCCTAATTTTTCTGTTTTCAACATGTGTTTATTTTGGCGTTCTCTTGGCATTCTAAGCTTATTTTGGACACAGGAGCTGAATTGTCTTTCCAGGGGCTTACACACCTGAATTTCTGTACATTAAACACTCAGAATAGTTAAAGATGATGAATTACATTAGTTGGATGAAGTTTCTCCAGCTAATTTGTCTGTGTTCAACATGTGTTCATTTTGGCGTTCTCTCTAAGCTTATTTTGGACACAGGACGTGAACTGTGTTTCCAGGGGCTGGCAGCCCTGAACTTCTGTACAGGAAACACTCAGAATAGTTAAAGATGATGAATGACATTAGTTGGATGAAGTTTCTCCAGATAATTTGTCTGTGTTCAACATGTGTTCATTTTAGCATTCTCTCGCCATTCTAAGCTTATTTTGGACACGTGAATTGTGTTTCCAGGTAATGGTAGATGAGAATTTCTATACAGGACACACTCATAATAGTTATAGCTTATTTTGGACTCAGGTGATGAACTGTGTTTCCAGGTGCTGGCAGGTTTTTGAAGTTAGTTGGTTTGCTTTCTCATCTCTCAGGTTCCTGTGGATCGTGGTCCTGGTCCTGCTGATGTGGTTCTCTGGTTCATGAATCACTGCTGCGGATTGTCGGACACTCGTCTTGTTTTTCAATATCATACTGCTAATCTTTTAGTCACATTCCTATTGCTAGTGCTATAGTCAATGTTAGTACGTTGGTTGCTGTTTGTGTTGTCTGTCTCTCTCTCTCTCTGTCTCTCTCTCTCTCTCTGTCCAACCTCCACCCAACACGGACCCCTACAGAAGCCGCCCACATTGAGCCTGGGTCTGTTCAAGGTTTCTTCCCGTTAAAGGGGAGTTTTTCCTTGCCACTGTTGCTCAATATAACATCTGATGCTTGCTCATGTGGGAATTCTTGAATCCTTAATTTTGAATTCATGAATCGTTGGGTCTCTCTCTAATTAAAGTGTTTGGTCTAGACCTGCTCTTTATGTAAAGCGTCTTGAGATAAAGCTGTTGTGAATTGGCGCTATATAAATAAAGATTGATTGATTGATATTCATCATATGTTCATTTTGGTGTTCTCTCGCCATTCTAAGCTTATTTTGGACACAGGAGGTGAAATGTGTTTCCAGGTGCTGGCAGCTCTGAATTTCTGTACAGGAAACACTCAGAATAGTTAAACAAGCTTATCAGGCCGAGAGACGACTAAAACAGACATTCAGCTCTCAGCACCAAAACACAGCATCATAACTTCATAGCTGTGTAAACTAGCAATATTTACCATTCTAAGTATAAACAGAGCAAAACTTTCAAGGTCCTGGCTGTGTTCCAGTGTTTTCATAACAAGTTCCATAAACAAGCTTTTCAGGCCAAGAATGGTAAATGGTAAATGGTCTGCATTTGTACAGCGCCTTTCTAGTTATTTCAACTACTCAAAGCGCTTTACATGACATCCTCATTCACCCATTCACACATCATTCATACAGGAGGAATGTAATTAGGAGGAGACTATTCTTTCATACTCATTCACACACTGAAGCCATGCTTCAGGAGCAAGTTGGGGGTTCAGTGTCTTGCCCAAGGACACTTCGACATGTTGACCCATAGGAGCTGGGGATCAAACACCTTCTGATTGAGGGACGACCCACTCTACCACTGAGCCACAGCCGAGAGATGACTAAAACAGACATTCAGCTCTCAGCACCAAAACACAGCATCATAACTTGCTCTGTGCTGTGTAAACTACCAATATTTACCATTCCTAAGTATAAACAGAGCAAAACTTTCAAGGTCCCGGCTGTTTTCCAGTGTTTTCATAACAAGTTCTATAAACAACACTGAAAAAAGAAAATTGTTTAACCAACTTAATTGAATTGTTTCAATTGGTAACACGCAATTGAATTAAATTTATCCAAATTAAGATTTTTGAGTAACAGTAACTTGATTGGTTTAAGTCAGATAAACTTAATTCAGATGCTTAAATTCAAATGTAAAGTTTGCATTACTGCAACTTGATTTTAAAGCTTCCCAACCTGAATTTTACAAGTTTTCTAATCTAAAGTATTGGCTATAATCTAAAGTAAAATGCTAGTCATACACAATTTAATATTGTGGGTTAAGAGAAAGGATTATATGTAGTTACTTTAGTGTATTGTTTTGATTTGTAAAATATAGTTAAAATACTGTCTTGACAATAAAAAATTAAGTTGGCTGAAAATAAAAATGAAATACACATATCTGACAATTATCAGACTTTATTAGTGAAACACTGCCATCAAATCTGCAGGCACTGCATTACAAAATAAGCTTCTCACATGTAATAGGCAATATCTGTCTGACATCACCTTTGCCTGACTAAATGAATACTGAGAAAAAACTGATCAATAGTCAGATCTGAACAGTTAGATTAACTGTAACAAAACAGAAAAAGAGCCCTTGTATGCATGCACTCAAATTACCAACTTATTACGATGGCAGCTTCATTTCAAATACATTCAACGTTTTACCAACTGTGTAATTGTCATCAGGAATGCACTGAATATGAAATCCAAACTTCACAAATTCTCTCAAAATGAACAGTAGTGGTGGTAAAATCAATGAAAAGTTGCAGTAATACTAAAATGAAATATTTCTGGTATAAAATGACAATGAGACTGTGACATCCAGGACTCAAGGGCAAAATGATAACTGAAAGACTTTGATGAGTGATTGTAAAAGCTAAACAAAAATCATTGCCTTCAATACAAAGTCACCAATGGTAAATTTTTTTTTTGCCGTTTGCAATTACACTATTATTTTTCACTACCCCCACGGTGAGATATTTATTCAAAGTTTTAACCACTTTCTGCTCTACAGCTCTATTTTTTAGTTGTTTTAGAACCATGAAACTGAAATTAAACCTTATCTGCAAATTCAAGTTTACAGTTACACATTTGTAAAATTCAACAGTTACAAAACCCTGTTACAACATAAGTGGTATTTCACTTTACATTTTGATGTATATTTTGTGCATTTAAATTGCTTAACAGAACAGAGCAAGGAGAGGGCAATTTTCAAAAGAGGCTCAGAGAGTTCCATATTTATCCACAACTGTGCTCAAAGCAATGCACAAGGCCAGATAAATTCTTCAGTTCGCAAAAAAAAAATTTAAAAAATGGGGCCCAGGAGAGCAACACATTGCAGCGTGTCACTACTGTGAAGCTGATAGTCTTCCATACAAATTTTGAACTTTGGGGGACATCAGCTTGATGCTCAAGCTGCATAATGATTTTCTGGAACACTTAAAATGTGAAACGAAGAGGCTTTGGATAGGCCAGGTTGAGTACATACAGTGGGTACGGAAAGTATTCAGACCCCTTCACTTTTTCCACATTTTGTTATGTTACAGCCTTATTCCAAAATGGATTAAATTCTTTTTTTCCTCATCAATCTACATACAATACCCCATAATGACAGTCAAAAAAGTTTTTTAGAAATTTTTGCAAATGTATTAAAACTAAAAAACTGAAATATCATATGTACATAAGTATTCACACCCTTTATTCAGTACTGTGGAGCACTGTGGTGCGGTGCAGTTCCTGTTACGGTAAGCGTCATTTCCGGCTATCGGAGTTTCTGTGTACTGCGCTATCAACAGCGTCTCACATTCCTTTTACTCCACTGGATCTATTTTCACGCTTTACTGTCCTAACCACCAGCTGTACATTTAAATTTAAAACCTGCGCACATAGATCTCACTTCCTTGTGGTGATTATCTCGCTATTTCTGTAGCTTTATATCTAAATCACTTGCTAGCTTAAAAAGCTAAAACCTCTACAATGGCTTCTCTCTCTCCCTCTCAGTCTCCTGCTGTCTCCTGCTCAGTGTCCTCAATGTTTAGCTATTCCTCTGCCTCCTTTAGTGAAACGGGCACCTGTAATAAGTGTAGTTTATTTGCTGTACTGGAGGCGAGGCTTAGTGAGTTGGAGACACGGTTCCACACCATGGAGCATAAGTCTGTAGCTGCAGCTAGCCAGCCCAAAGTAGCCGGTGCGGGCCGACCTAGCTTAGCTCCTACTCCCCCGGCGGTTCCCGCGCAGCCAGGAAATCAGGGCAGCTGGGTGACTGTCCAGAGGAAACATAGTCCAAAGGAGAAGCCCACAGTGCACCACCACCTTCAGGTTTCCAACCGTTTCTCCCCACTTAGTGACACACCCGCTGAGAAACAGACTCTGCTAATTGGAAGTTCCATAGTCAGGAACGTGAAGCTAGCGGCACCGGCGAACACAGTTAAGTGCATCCCGGGGGCCAGAGCGGGCGACATAGAGTCAAATTTAAAACTGCTGGCGAAGGCTAATCGTAGATTTAACAAGATTGTAATTCACGTCGGCGTTAATGACACCCGATTACGCCAATCGGAGGTCACCAAAATTAATGTGGAGTCGGTGTGTAACTTTGCCAAAACAATGTCGGACTCCCTAGTTTTCTCTGGTCCCCTGCCCAACCTGACCAGTGATGACATGTACAGCCGCATGTCATCATTTAACCGCTGGCTGTCGAGGTGGTGCCCAGCTAACAATGTGGGATACGCAGACAATTGGAAGTCTTTCTGGGGAAAACCTGGTCTCATTAGAAGAGACGGCATCCATCCCACTTTGGACGGAGTTGCGCTCTTATCTAGAAATATTTAAAAATATTTTAATAATAAAATATATTATTATTAAAATAATATTTTAATTTATTAGTCCTAAAACTTGACAATCCAGAGTCGAGACCAGGAGGCAGAGCTGCAGTCTTACACGCTTCTCTGCTCCTCCATTAGTACAGTCACCCACCCAACATCCTATAGAGACTGTCTGTTCCCCGACCACTCAGATCATTTAGATCTATTAAGTCCGGAGAGGAGTTCAGCCTAAACACTTAATCAGAGTTAATACCACCATTGGCACTATGAAACAGGACAGGAGAGTTAAATGTGGACTTTTAAACATCAGATCTCTGCCATCCAAAGCAGTTTTAGTAAACGATCTGATATCTGACCATGAAATTGATTTATTGTGTCTGACTGAAACCTGGCTACGTCCTGAGGAGTATGTTAGCCTTAATGAGGCCACTCCTCCCAGTCATACTAATACTCACATTCCCAGAGATTCTGGACGTGGAGGTGGAGTTGCAGCAATCTTTAACTCTAGTTTAATAGTCCAACCTAGACCCAAACTTAATTATACCTCCTTTGAAAGCCTTGTTCTTAGTTTTTCAAACCCAACCTGGAAAACTCCAAAACCAGTGTTGGTTGTCACAGTGTACCGCCCTCCTGGCCCGTACTCTGAATTCTTAACTGAGTTTTCAGAGTTTTTATCAGACTTAGTCCTTAGTGTGGACAAGTGATTATAGTAGGTGATTTTAATATTCATGTGGATAATGAAAATGATAGTCTCAGCACTGCCTTTGTCTCACTTTTGGACTCAATTGGCTTCTCCCAGAGTGTAAATGAACCAACTCACTGTTTTAACCACACTCTTGACCTTGTTTTGGCTTATGGTGTTGAAATTGAACAGTTAACAGTCTTTCCACATAACTCTATTTTATCAGACCATTACGTGATAACATTTGATTTCTTGCTACGAGACTATGCTCTATATGACAGGGAGGTCCTCACTAGATCCTTATCTGATAGTGCTGTTGCCAAGTTTAAGGAGTTGATTCCTTCAGTATTTCAGCCAGTGTGTCCCTGTGCTATGGATGACCCCCATGTTAATCTCAGCCCCTCCCAAATTGATTATCTGGTTGATAGTGCTGCAGGTTCACTGCGAATGACACTAGACTCTATTGCCCCTCTAAAAAAGAAGAGAATTAAAGAAAAGAGACAAGCTCCCTGGTATAACTCCCAGACACGTGAGCTTAAGCAACACTCACGAAGGCTAGAAAGGACATGGCGGGCCACCAAAGTGGAAGAATCCCGTTTAATCTGGCAAGATAGTCTTAAAACCTATAAAAAGGCCCGCCTACTACTCCTCATTAATAGAAGAAAATAAAAGCAACCCTAGATTCCTTTTTAGCACAATAGCTAGGCTGACAAGGAGCCAGAACTCAATTGATCCTTGTGTTCCCTTAGAGCTCAGCAGTAACGACTTCATGAGCTTCTTTAATGATAAAATTCTAACTATTAGGGACAAAATTCAGCACCTCCTGCCCTCAACAGGGTCTGGTCCAACTTCAAACCTAGGAACCATAGAAACAGCAGTTACACCTGATGTGTACTTGGACTGTTTTTCTCCAATTGATCTTGCCGAATTGACCTCAATAATCTCCTCATCTAGACCGTCAACATGTCTCCCAGACCCCATTCCTACTGGACTACTTAAAGAGGTCCTGCCCCTAATTAACACGTCCTTACTGAATATGACAAATCAGTCTTTACTAACAGGCTATGTACCGCAGTCCTATAAAGTAGCAGTAATTAAACCTCTCCTGAAAAAGCCTACTCTTGATTCAAGTGTGTTAGCTAACTATAGACCTATATCCAACCTTCCCTTTCTCTCCAAGATCCTGGAGAAAGTTTTAGCTAATCAGCTGTGCAATTTTCTAAACTCTAATAGTCTATTTGAGGATTTTCAGTCAGGTTTTAGAGCGAACCATAGCACAGAGACAGCACTGGTGAAGGTTACAAACGACCTCCTTATGGCATCAGACAGAGGATTTCTCTCTGTCCTGGTCTTGTTAGACCTGAGTGCTGCTTTCGACACCATTGACCATCACATCCTGTTACAGAGACTGGAACAGTTCATTGGTATAAAAGGAACTGCATTAAGCTGGTTTAAGTCCTATTTACTAGATCGATTTCAGTTTGTACATATTAACAATGAATCCTCTGTCCACACTAAGGTTAGACATGGAGTTCCACAAGGTTCAGTGCTTGGACCAATACTCTTTATCTTATATATGCTTCCTCTGGGTAATATTATCAGGAAGCACTCCATTAATTTCCACTGTTATGCAGACGATACACAATTATATTTATCAATAAAGCCAGATGAACACAATCAGTTGGCTAAACTTCAAATCTCCCTTAAAGACAAAGTCCTGGATGAGCAGCAACTTTCTGCTGCTAAATTCAGATAAAGTTATTTTGCTTGGCCCCAGACACCTCAGAGACAGCTTTTCTACTACCATAACTGCTCTGGACGGCATTAATCTTGCCTCCAGCTCCACTGTGAGGAATCTGGGAGTCTTATTTGATCAGGATTTGTCCTTTAACTCCCACATTAAACAGATTTCTACTGTTCTGCCTTTTTCCATCTACGTAATATTGCCAAAATCAGGCCCATCATATCCACTGATGATGCAGAAAAATTGGTCCATGCATTTGTCACTTCTAGGTTGGACTATTGTAACTCATTATTATCAGGCTGCCCCAATAAGTAGTTAAAGACTCTCCAGCTAGTCCAGAACGCTGCTGCTCGTGTTCTGATGAGAACTAAAAGAAGAGACCACATTTCTCCTGTACTGGCTTCTCTTCATTGGCTTCCAGTAAAATCTAGAATAGAGTTTAAAATCCTTCTCCTCACCTACAAGGCTCTTAAGGGTCAGGCCCCATCATATCTTAAAGAGCTTATAGTACCGCACTACCCTACTAGAGCACTGCGCTACCAGAATGCAGGTCTACTGGTGGTTCCCAAAGTTGCAAAAAGTAGTTCAGGAGGCAGAGCCTTCAGCTATCAGGCTCCTCCCCTGTGGAACCTCCTTCCAGTTTGGGTTCGGGGGGCAGACACCCTCTCTACATTTAAGAGTAGACTAAAAACCTTCCTTTTTGACAAAGCATATATTTAAGGGCTGGCTCAGGCCTTAGACCAGCCCCTACACTCAAAAAATGTACTCTTTGGATGAACTTAAAAAAATCATGGAAAGTATTTCCACATTATTAAATTTCTTCAATTAAACATTAAACATTTCATTTGGTCCAACTTAATTTACTCGGGTTGGGTTAACACAATTTAACAAGGTTGATCCAACCATTTTGAATTAACTTGCTCTAACTTTAGTATATTGAGTTGGCCCAACAAAATTGCTTATTGTTTGAAGAAAGACATTTAATCATGTGGAAATACTTTCCATGATATTAAGTTAATGCTAAATATAACATTTGAGTTTGTACTCATAAAAGGATAATTTCACAATGTCTACAGTGTCTCATGCGTTTAAACACTCTAATAGTACCAGCAATAGAGTTAGGCTCATTTTTAATGAAAAACTGAATACAAACTGAATACTTTACAAAGTGCTTGTTAGACAAGTTTTAAACTTGTTATACAAAAACTGAGCTTTAAAATATTTTACGCTCAATACCAAAAGACATTTATCTCTTCTTCTGAAAACTTCTGAAATTCAGCACTGTTCCCCCTAAATCTGTGGTCCATAACTGCTGGCTTGAAAAGTGTGTGGTAAAAACAAAACAAAAAACACTTTAAGTGCTTAAAATATGCAACAGGTTCACATTTTTAATGTTTTAATGTATTTAATTGTTTTATAAACACTGATTAGAAAGGTTTTAATCTGTTATGTTCATATTTGTATCTTTTAACATTTACATTTTTTTTAATTTAATTTTGGTGAGTTTGGGTCATTTGTGTTTTTTACCACACTGTATATCCATTTTTAAAAACTGATAAAACCACAATGTGTTTAAAAATCTAATAAAATAAATCCAAATCAAAACAATTACAAAAACTTATTTAAAGACCAGGAAAATTTGGGACCAAACAGAGGGACAGTGAACTTAAGGCACCTGAACAAAAGAAGGGAAAACAGAAGGATTTTCCCTCATGTGAGCACAAATTCTTAACGGGAAAGAACTGTTTTTAGGGCCTGAACCTTTGCAGATAGTCTGTTCCCATCAAGCTCCAGGATTATTTTCTGCAGAGCTTCGAATGTATATTTTAGCTCTGGGGGGTAACTTAGGTTTAGACTGTACACAAAGGCAAGCATGATGGCTAACGCAAAAGGTACATTCTCCAAATCATTGAGTACCGTCACTCCCTCCAGAATGACTCCCACATCCTCTGGGGCATCACTGTGTCGAATCATATAGATCCATTAGACGGTCTCTGCCACGGCTGCCTGAGTATTTTCATCATCCGACTGTGACAAAAGAAATAAAAAGATTTTTTTCCAAAAATTGGTGTTTATTACATCCCTTCTCATTAAGTGTTTTTTTTTAACATTACTGTAAAACAGCTAAAATTAACATAAATCATATCATCAAAACAAATGATGACCAGCTGATATTAAATTTCAAAAGGTCTTTAAAAGCCAATCTCTTACAAATTTTAAAGCTGAAAACCCACAAGGAATCCCTTCTATACTTCAAGTGACCATTTCCTTACTAAAGATAAAGGTCATATAACATACCTTGTATTCTTTCACCAGCTTCTCTAGATCTTCGTTAAGGTAGGCACACAGTCCCTTCAGAACGCACTCTCGTCTGGCATCAATCCCATCGTCCTGCAGATCAGACAATAAAAACACACATACATCTGAACCACAGTTACAACAAAGTAGAATGTCTTTCATCCATCTTATGAATTATAATATCCATTATACTGAAGTGCAACTGAATGATAAGAATCAAAATCAGGCTGATAGGGGCTGTATTCACCAAGTTTACTGATTATCTAAAAAAAAAAATCACACTCTGAGCATTTATGATAATGCATTTTTGTGAACAAATACAGACCATCAAAAGAACAGTAAATTAAGGAGCTAATTAACATTACCCTGGTGTCAGAATCTTATTGAGACATGTCTGAAGAGCTCCAATGCATGTTTGATGATTGGTTTTGTCCAATGTGTTAAATTTTTGAATATTTTGTTAAGTAGTGCAGTGTAATTTTATGTTTGATTTATTTAAATCAATTTGATGTAATTTTATGTTATGCATCTTGGAAACTTATAAAAAAAATTACGCTGAACACGTCACGGTGTTTACTTTAGAGATATGTTTGAAATGCTCCCACAGCTTTCACATTTTCGATCCGTTATCTCTTTCATTGTTGCTGTTATTATTGTCTGCTCCCATTTCCCCGCTCCGTCATGCATTATACAGCGCAAGAGCGTTGCGCTCAAAGTTAAGGTCCGGCTTGAACGCCGTTTAATTAGCTTTTAGCTAGTACTGGATATTAAGTCGACCTAACATTACATTTCGTCGAACAAAAAAAACTACCACAGACATGTGTTACTTAAGGTGATTAAAGGCACTTGTGCATCATATTCGTTAGCTTTTTGACCAGTTTTAAAGGCAGATTATTAAAGATTCTTACCTGTCCATGTGCACGCTGACGAAACTGTCTGCAGGTGGTCTCCTATCACAATACCCAGCGTGCTTGATAAAGTTCAGTTTCAAGTTAATCCAGCAGGATTTATTCATGTTCATTTTATAAACATGAAATTGTATTGTACAAAATGTATGATTCACTTAAGTAAATGTAACAGCCAGCCAAATTCCTTTTTTTGAGTGTAGTTATGCTGCTATAGGCTTAGACTGCCGGGGGACTCCTATGGTGCACTGAGCTCCTCTATTCTCTCTCCTCCTCTTCCTCTCCATCGTTATGTCTCATGTCAGCCAAATGTCTCCCTCTAACTTGCTATCTTCCCTGGAGCGTTTCTGTGCTTTCTCATCTCTCAGGTTCCTGTTGATCCTGTGGATCCTGGTCCTGGCCCAGCTGATGTGGTTCTCTGGTTCCTGTGGGTCCTGGTCCCGGTCCCGCTGATGTGGTTCTCTGGTTCCTGTGGATCCTGGTCCTGGTTCTGCTGATGTGGTTCCCTGGTTCCTATGGATCCTGGTCCTGGTCCCGCAGATGTGGTTCTCCATCAGCCAATGGATGTGTGTCTGTCCAAGGCTACAGCCTGTCCGTCCTTGGGAGCTGGATCTCTCCTTCACTGTGGTGCTCCCGGAGGTTTCTCTTTTCCCACTGGGTTTTTTGAGTTTTTCCTTCCCGAAGAAGGAGGGTCATAAAGGGCAGGTGATGCCTCGGACAGATCCACCGGACTGATCCTTTGGCCTCATCGACTGCTGGACTCTTTATTAGATTGTTTGTTTGCTTACACTTGTTTATTTCAGTGAACTTTGTAAAGCACTATGAGACACTCTGTTGTGATATTGGGCTATACAAATAAAATTGAATTGAATTGAATTGAATCTCTGTCACCTGAAGCAGCCCTTGTTTTCCTCTGCATGAAGACATCGTGTGACGCTAATTACTCCGTAGCAGCAAAGCACGTTATATATGCCTTCAGAAACTCCCGCAGATTAAAGCCGGTTTACTAATAAATGACACACATACTTACGACAAGTCAGGATGGCAAATGTGCAGGCCCTGGCAGAAGAAAATGTAAAGCTGCAAGACAATAAATTATGAATTAAACATGGCAGACTTTGTTTCTGGTCTCCACGAATTAAAAAGAACTCTAAAAAGACTACAATGATTACTTTTAAGGTATTAGCAACTCACTCGAACTTGGCTAGCTAAAGTTACTCAGAATCGTTGACTGTATGTAGTTTATAGCTGTAACAATATCTTCCTTTAACAAAACTATGTTTTAAGTGTAAATACACCATGACTAAAGCAAAAGTAGAAACACATAAATGATTATTAAAAGTTTACTTACCAAAATCAGACCGTCTTGGTAGAATCTTTTACTCCGAGCACATGGCAGTTGCTCAAGATTTCAAAATAACGCTTCTGCAAATGGCGCATGTGTATGGGCATGCGCACACGGGAGCACCAAGTGGAAATTAAAATGTACATATTTTTTTCATGCTACATTTACTCAAGTAAAATTGATTGTTTTAATTTCCAAAAATATGTTGGAATTAATTAAATGATTTAAGAAAAATTACATAACACATTAAAATCTATGAAACAAACTTGATTAAAACATGTTACATTTAAAAAGGGTCAGAATCATTTTTTTCAGTGTAGCTGGAGCTCCGTGTCATATGAAAATCTGGGAATTGGAAAGTCCTCTGGCCACTGGTGTGTTCGAGATGACACAGACTCAGGGTATGAAAGGAGTAGTGTCATTCGATGCCAATTGAAAAAACTGTGGCTGTGTGGCGCAGGCTCACTGAACATCTGACGTGCGTGCACATTTAAACACAGGATCCTTCATGATGTTCCAAGTATCTAATTTCCACTTTCTCAAAACAACTGGTTGACTGGACGATTTTGTCTACAAATAAATAAGAAAATATCACAACTCTTGCAATATTAAACAAAGACAGTTATAATACAAATTAAGTCTCTAGTTAAACTTACATGAATAATGCATCCGTCTTAGGTCAGTTAAACTCAGGTACTCGCAATGAACTCAGAAATATCCATTCCTTTGTTCTGGTGTGGAGGGAAAAGAGGGAGAGGTGTGGCCTTTTCAGTGACAGGTAGGTGAATAGGTGGAGAAAAGACTTGTGATTTTAACAGCCGCCCCTTCAAATGGCACATTTGAATTACATAAATCCTCAAAAACAGTCTGGCTTCCTAGTGTTACCTTGAGAGCAGCTTTAATGGATCTAATCTCTCTCTCCCATACTCCCCCAAAGTGAGGGGCATTAGGAGGATTAAACTTATTTGTGATTTACTTAGCTGTTCTCTCAGGTGTGGGTTCATGGATGTGAATGCATCTCTCAGCTCTCTTCCACCTCCTTTAAAGTTGGCGCCACAGTCCGAAAGGAGCTCATAAGGACGTCCTCTTCGAGCAATAAAGCGCCTGAGAGACATAAGGAAACTATCAGAGTCAAGACTGTTCAGGAGTTCAATATGTGTGCATCTAGTGGTCATACACTTAAATATCAGTCCCCATCGTTTCTCAACTCTGCGTCCTGCTTTTATGTTTAAGGGACCAAAACAGTCTACCCTGGTTGACCAGAAGGGGGGTTTCCACAGTCTTAGTCTGGATGCAGGTAGGTCTGCCATTTTTGGGTTTTGCACGCCATTTTCTGAACTCTGTACATGACCAATGATGTTTCTTGATAGCTTGTCTACCTCGGAGGATCCAGTAGGCACGGCGGATTTCAGCAAATACTCTATCAGGACCGGGGTGAAAGAGACGTTGATCATAATCTTTAATCAGGAGCTGCGTTAGAGGATGTTTAGAGTCAAGCACTATGGGGTGGATTGTATCATTTTCAAGATCTTAAGTCTGTCTAAGTCTGCCACCCACTCTTATGACTTCCAGTATCCCATCAAACTCAGGAGAGAGGGGAGACAGCCGGCTATGTGGGGAAATATCTTTACCGGCTTTTACCGTATGCTCTTTCTGAAGCATCACAGAAAATGTGTAATTCTCTGTCTGGTCTGTTGCAAGGAATGTGAGTGTTGTTGCCATCATACCACCTTGGAATGGAAATATGAACCAGGTTTGGAAGTTCACTCTCCCACTCATTCCATGCATGCTGCAGGTCACTAACAGGTATAGGCTGATCCCACTGCTTAGTGTTCACCCAAAGTTGCTGGAGCAGGACCTTGGCTCTAGCCGTGAATGGGATGAGGTATCCTAAGGGGTCATATTGTGAAGCCAGAACCTTGTAGACATTTCTCATGGTTAGAGTTTGGTAGGAGACAGGTCTATGTCTGTAGCTTAAGGTATCAGAGACACAATGCCAGCTTAGCCCCAGGGCTCCTTCGACTGGATCTGTCCGGTTCTGAACCAACCAGAGTTCAGCACTGTCTGATCTGGCAGCCGATGGTAGATTATCAACGACTGATGGGAAGTTACTTGCCCATTGCCTATTATCAAATCCACCAGATGATAATAGATCTCTTATTTTCAGGAGGAGCCTTTGAGATACATCAGGAGGGGAGTGATTTTAGGCAATTGTCCACATAAAATGACTCCAGGACCGTTTCAACCACATCTTCATTACCTTTACTCTGATCCTGCACATGCTTTTGAACAGCATATATTGCGCAGCATGGACTACATGTTGTGCCAAATGGGAGCACTTGCCATTCATAGACAGTTGGTGTCTCCTTACGTTTCATGTCACGCCACAAGAACCTGAGGAGTGGTTTATCTTCTGGCAGAAGCCTCACCTGGTGGAACATTCCTTTAATATCTCCACTTATAGCCACTCTGTGCTGGGGGACACGGAGCAGAACACCAATTAGTGATGGACTTAAATTGGGACCAGGAAGGGGCTGGTCATTAAGGTTTTGACCTTGATAAGTGAAGGAGCAGTTGAATACAACGCAATGTTTACCATTATGCTTCACTAAATGATGTGGAATGTACCAGGATTCTGGAGACTCAGTAATTTGTCCTGTGGTCAGCACTGCAACATAACCAGCCTGCTTTAGTTTGCCTATCTCATTATTGTAAATTTCAGCCAGTTCAGGGTTTTTCTCAAGTTTGCGCTCAGCTTGGCGGAGAAGAGGCATTACTGATTCACGTGGGGCTTTGAAAACAGGTGCAGCTTTCTTCCTTAACAGAGGGGTGGCATAACGTTCAGTTTCATCTACATTAACTTGTGTGGTCTTTGCATTCAGAAGGTACATGGCCTCCTTATCTTGTTTTGATCTAGTGATCAACTTTTCATTTCTGAAAGGAAGAGTGTCAACTTGCCACAGTAGCTCCACCTGGTGTTTCAGTTCAGTATAGGAGTTGCCTTGTGATGTAAATAGGCACTGGTTAGAATCACATGACTCACTGAGAGAAGTAGGTCCTTGTAGAGCCCATCCAAGCCTTGTCCTCACTGCTGTCGGTGCTCCTCTTGGCCCATAATGGACTCGCTCTATAGGTGTGATGAGGAAAGGATTGTCTGATCCAATAAGGATGTGTGGCTGTACCTTAGAAAATGAAGTCAGTGGGAGACCATGTAAATGTTGGTGACGTTTCTTGAGTTTATCAATAGGGTAACTCTGCTCAACAAACATGATATTGTCAGAGGTGAAGGCACCATCAACTGAAAATTTTCTTCCAGGGGATGTGGCAGCAGATATTTTGATGTTAACTGTTCTTCCCTCTAGAATTTCTGTCTGCTGTCTCATCGTGCGCAGTTCAAGTTTTTCTGGCTGTCCATCCAAACCAAGGTACTCGGCAGCACCTGGTAGCAACATTGATTGCTCAGATCCATCATCTAAAATAGCATAGGTATCAAATATTTTATTTTTGTTACAAAGTCTGACTTTAACTACTTTAAGTAGTACTTTGGGTGACATACTTTGCGGGTTCATGTACAACACTCTAGATGCTGTTCTAGTTCTATTTACATTATGTAATATGCCTAGGTGCTGGCCATTACATTTAGGGCAAGGCTTTTTCAGTGTGCAGTCTGCCGCTCTGTGAGTCCTACCGCATCTCCAACATCTGTTTTGTTCCTTCAGCCATTTTGCCACTTTATTGGTGCTTAAATCCTTTAAACTTTCAGTTTGTCAAGTAGTGTGAGGTTGACTGGCAGTATGCACATGGGTACTTTTGGGGATGTGGCTGATGTCCTGCTGCAGTGTGCTCATGTGGTGACTTCCGATCAGCTCCATGGAGAATAGTAGCTGGTGGAAACTTCAATTTTTGTCTTATGTCTCTCCTTTGAAGTTGGGGAGCACTGATTTGAAGATTGTTAGCTTGTGCTACAACAGCTTGACATTTGGCCTCTCCTTCAAGCCAGGCGGAAAAATCCATTAGGTTATAGTGAGCATTAGGAGACGTTGAACGGGCTTGTCTGGCAAAATTAGAAACTAGTTCTACAGGGAGTTTACTCAATAAACGTTGAACATGTGAAGCACAGGCAAGTTCTGCAGCACCTTCTCCTGATTTGAGGGACTGTAACATACCCACTAATGACCTCACTCTCACTGCAAAGTTTTGAAATCCTTCAGCATCTCCACGAGCTAGTCTAGGGAGATTTAACATGGTCTGTATCTCTTTAAGGGCCAGCTGATGTGGTTGACCATACTGTTGTTCTAAGGCTGCTAGTGCCTTACTGAAAGGCTGAGGGTCATGAGCATAGGAAATTGCAATATGACGAGCAGAGGGGAGCCGTAGATGATCCAATAGGATATGAAACTTGTACAATTCAGGTTCCTCTGCTGGTAAAAGGTTTGTGAAGGCCATTTTCAGCATTACAAACTCGTGAGGGTCGTCATGGATGAAATAAGGGAATGAGGGTCCCTCCACTCGTGATGGATACCTCAAGCTCATTGTTTGCTGTACAGGAGCCAAAGGTAAGGAGAAGCTTGGATTAAGTGGGATTCCAGTTAGCTGTGGACCATATGAAACTGGAGCTGGCTGAGGAACAGAGTACTGAGACCGTAGCTGCTGTACAGACTGCTGAGGCACGTGTTGGTACTGATATGGTGCTATATTACTTGGATGATAAGCAGATAGTTGTGAACTGGTCAATGAAACGTGGGGTGCAGGAATAGGTGGGTGGTACGATTGGTGAGGAGACACATGGGAAGAAGAGGCTGGATGCACATAGTGAGGAATTTGCAGGTTTGGAATAGGTAAAGGGGGCTGAATAGCAGGCATGTGGGTAGAAGGGGTGTTGGACGACAACCTAAAGCTTGAGGGTATATTGGACGGGGGCACCGACACTGGGAAGGCAGAACTTGAAGGTGTTCTCCAGACAAGTGCTGGGGGGGGTAGCACGTGGGCTGATAAGGTTGAAGGTAATAAACTTGAGGGTTCCTGGTGTTGAAGCTCTAGATTATATCTCATGTAAGGATCAGAAGCAGGTCTTTTCTGTTCATATTCTGCAAAAGTAGAGGACTTACAGGCTTGAGGACACAATGTTTGGACTGATTGGGAAATTTTTCCCGTGTTCCGAGCAGGAACAGGTCCCAATAGGTTTGGTTCCGATTGGTCCTTCCCGCCCTGAACTTCTGTGTCAGTCGGTGATAGCTGTCCACATTTGTATTGTGTTTGGTGAGGTTCCTGAGATCCACATTCCCCCTCTGAATCTCCTTCTGAGTAGCTTTGCTCATACTGTTCAACTCTACCAGTTAAATCTTTAACCATATCCTTTAACTGTGCTACTTCTGTCTTAATAAATCAGTTTCTGATTTCTCTGGAACAGGTTGTGCACAGTCTCTTAACTGTTTAGGGTGATTGCCATAAAGCTCAGTTTGGTAATCTTGAAGGTATTTTGGAGGGAACCTTTCCCTCTGGGGCCTTCCTCCTTCCTCAGCCTGCTCTCCAGGTGGAACAGCATGTGGATCCATTTTCCAGCATAGATGTTCCTCTGGCTCGAAGGACCATGAAAAAACTGTGGCTTTCTGGCGCAGGCTCACTGAACATCTGACGTGCGTGCACATTTAGACACAGGATCCTTCATGATGTTCCAAGTATTTAATTTCCACTTTCTCAAAACAACTGGTTGACTTGATGATTTTGTCTACAAATAAATAAGAAAATATCACAACTCTTGCAATATTAAACAAAGACAGTTATAATACAAATGAAGTCTCTAGTTAAACTTACATCATTAATGCATCCGTCTTAGGTCAGTTAAACTAAGGTACTCGCAATGAACTCAGGAATATCCATTCCTTTGTTCTGGTGTGGAGGGAAAAGAGGGAGTCGGAGGCCTGAAGGGCTGGCCTATATCGTCTTGGGAGGTGTGGTCTTTTCAGTGACAGGTAGGTGAATAGGTGGGGCAAAGACTTGTAATTTTAACCACAGTCATCTGAGTCAAGTGAATAAGAACGTGATGATGCTGTCTGACAGTCAAGAATTTGCTGCAAAGACTGTAAAGTTGAAATAAACTGGAATGACTTATTATTCCTTTGATCAAGTATATATTCTACAGGTTCCACTACATCAAAGTGGCTCTTATAGTATGCTTTTCGCCTCCAAGCACTGGAAAGTGAACCTTTATCTCCAATTGCTTTTTTAACAGGGTTTGTTTCGCAGAGGGTACTGGCTAGTTTTTCAACAACTGAGGGGTCAATTTGACATTGGTGGTTTTGTAATATTTGCCTAATTGTCTTTTGAGTACCTGGAAGAGACAGAGATTCAATCAAATAGTTTAACTCATGCAAGAGCTCATCTAAAGCTGCATTTGACACAAGAAAGACACTTTCTAACTTTAGAAGAACTGATGCAAGTTTAAGTTCAATGTCCTTGTCTAAGTTTTCAGAGTCAGAATCTAAATTTGCATTACACTCTATGGTACTTTCTTCATCTGGATTATCACTAGCAACTTGGGCACAAGATTCTTCAGCAGAATGTATGTTTTTTGTTTCAACTATCCCACGCTTAAATTCATTCACTGTGCCAGAATGTTTTCTGTATTTATGACTTTTGTAGTTCTCATAATTGTTTGTTTTATATGCACAGTTCTGAAACACACATGTGACAGTCTCCTTATTTTTAAGATGCTGAAAGATATACTGAAAATATTCCCTTTCTGTGGAGAGTTGATTATGCCCACAAGTATGACATATGAATGTGTTTAAGTCTCTGGCAACTGTTCGTTGGGTAGGATGATTTCTTGATAAATGGCTCAGTAAAGCATTCCAGGTCTTGAATCTACATGGACAACTTAAATAGGTGCAGGGATAAGAAAAGCCCCGTCCATAATGCCTATGATTCAGTTTATAGTGCTTGAGCAGTTCAGATCTTCCTTTAAATGTTGTCTTGCAGTCTTTGCATCTCCACATGAAGTGCAACACTGAAACAGCAAGAGATGGACTTAAATACCAAAATCTTTGTGAGTGTAAATACTTCCAGAAAAACACAAGTTGATCTGATGCAGTTCTACACAAAAGTCCATTGCTAAAGAATGGAAAAAGTCACAGTTTTAAAGGTCCTTAAAGCATCTCTAGATGTTCATTGATAATGTTATTGCTGTTTGCAATTGTTCCTTCTGTCCACAATAGCTGCATATTTGTAATATGTGAAGTGATTTCAACATACATGATGCAGAGACAACAGAGCCTTGTTTTGTTTATAACTATAATAATTTTTGAGTATGAGTATGAAAATACTATGAGGCTTCAGTAGTCTGAGCAAGTAATTAAGTATTAAGTGAGAATCTTCCAAAGTTAGACTTGGTTTTAAACTTATCAGACAAAGTTCTCTGAGCTGCAACAGAGGACAAGTAAAAAACAGAAGAATATATATATATATATATACAGTAGTTCTAGTACTGGTTCAAGTCAGGAAGGAGACTGGCATCAAATAAATGTTAACAAATAATTTATTGTATACGTTTTTCAAGCTTCATAACAAACTCATCAAATTTTAATGTAAATGTCTCATATCTGGACTACAGAATGAATTTCTGCACTCTGAAGTAAAATCAGTATTTTGTCAAACTACAAAACTTTTTTCAGTGGGTGGTTTTTGAGTTGAGTATGAACAGAAAGAATAATAACAAACAAGCATGATTTCTAAGTACAGCTATTTATAGACATATTAACTGATTCTTTAAATATCCTCTCACTGCAAGGGTTGAAGACTTCCGCAAAAATTAACTTTTCAAACAATTGTCTTTCTGTTAGAGGTTTTTCAGGATTATGATCAATTTATCAATCATTTAAAAGTTTAAACAGACATGGATTAGTAAATTGAAGTTGTGTCTAAGATTAGATTTTTATGTCAAGATTACATAAAATGCCACATCACCTGCACTCCACTGCACTTCACCTTAACTGTCACTGCGGATATTCAGCTTAGTTTTTGAGTCCATTGATATTTCATTTACTGCAGACCATACCATACTTTCATTTTTTATAACACATCAGCCTATTGCAGAGCCCTGTTATTAATTGGAATTACATTCTATTACATTTCTTTATTAATTTGATACAAGACCTTACTGACAACTGAAAATAAAAATATATAGCTCACCTTAAATAGTCCAGTGAGTCTTGAGTCCTGGCCTGACACTACCAGCACAAGTCTGGGATGGGGGGGACGTAAAGAAAAAAATATTAGTCCATTAATATTACTGTACAGGAAACAGTGGGGTCTGTATGCCATGCTTAGGTTGAATAGCTCTCTGTTTAAGAACAACGAAAACAGAGAGGGACAACAGCGTTAGCTGCAGCAGCTCAGTCTACTCACAGAGCAACCGATTAACACATTGATTTAGCACAACTGAGGGGGGTAACTTAGCTTTGCGCTAGCCCCTAAGAGAGTTAAAAAATAATTTATACCGCAACCGTTAATTACCGTCGCCTCCATAACTTCCAGCTTTAACGTTTAACAGCCGTCTTACCGTGAGCGGCTATCACCGCTGCAGCTCCCGCACAGCACAAGGGTCGGCTTTCCTCCGGCCCTGCACCAGAGTCAGGTGCTCGTGCTCGGTTAGAACTAACAAAGGCGGCGGCAGCAAATAACCGCTTTCTGAAAGCACTGAGACATGCCAGCAAGAGTGTGTACATAATTTAAAATAATGACTGCACAGTCTGGCGCCGAAAATAGCGTATGATACCGCATGAAGTTACACAGAGAGCTGACGGCCTCTGACCCGCGGCCTGTCTCGTTTCCAGGCTAAACTACAGCTAACCTACCCGGCTCTTTGTAGCTGCGCTACTAATAAGCGCCAACACGAAAACACACTGACGGATTGAATAGAAGACAAAAATAAAATAAAACGACACGTAAACGTTTACTAAATTAATGCAACGAAGTTCAAGTGTACACCCGTGTTATTTTGCTGACATTAGCTAGCATACTGTTGTTGCTCAGGCTTATTATCTTTACTAAATACTTGACAAAAAGTAAAACATAATGATGTGAAGTGAATAAAACAATTCAATGGAACACATTAAATCAATACAAAATAAGATTTTGCAGCTAGACTTACCCTCCAAATCTTGGGCTGTAATCACGCTCAAACCAAATGGCGACTGTTCATTTACACAATAATAATAATAATTCATTTACACTCTGAGAGAAGCCAATTGAGTCTAATAGTGAGACAAAAGCAGTGCTGAGACTATCATTTTCATTATCCACATGAATATTAAAGTCACCTACTATAATCACTTTGTCCACACTAAGGACTAAGTCTGACAACCAACACTGGTTTTAGAGTTTTCCAGGTTTAGTGTGAAAAACTAAGAACAAGGCTTTCAAAGGAGTTATAATTAAGTTTGGGTCTAGGTTGGACTATTAAATTAGAGTTAAAGATTGCTGCAACTCCACCTCCATGTCCAGAATCTCTGGGAATGTGAGTATTAGTATGACTGGGAGGAGTGGCCTCATTAAGGCTAACATACTCCTCAGGTCGTAGCCAGGTTTCAGTCAGACACAATAAATCAATTTCATGGTCAGATATCAGATTGTTGAATTAGAATTTAATATGACCATAGAATGTTTCAGGCCTTCTCAAATAAAGTTAGTGTCTCATTATGAGAGTTAACAGAATATGTCAATCTGACCTCCACAGACGTGGCTTCTCCTGTATTGTTTTGTGAAGCAGATAGACAGAATGTACCAGACAGACCTTGATTGTAGTGCTTTTGTTGTGCAAAACATTCTGAAGTTTGATTATAGATACACGCCTTGCAACCAACATCCAACTGTTAGATTACCATAACATCACTACAGGAACGTGCTATCTGTGACGCACGAACCTAAACAGTTAATCAGAAATGGTTACGTACTTTATGATATCCAACAAGCATTTAAACATGAGATGTTTGAACAGAAGAGAACAGGACAGGACACACCAGAGGGACACACACACGAGAGGGAGCTCCTCTGACCGGCCCCCCGGGGTCCGTCATGAGCCCAGCGCTGCGAGTACTTTACCTGTGACCTGTGACCAGAATAAACTGCTTGTGAGACCAGACTGAAAACCTCCGTTGAGTTCTTGAGCTGCCAATATAAGAACAGGACGAAAAGTTTCTAACAGTTTCACTTACTTTGCACACTTCACCTCACACACTGTGACACTTTTCACAAATTTGTACTTTTCAATCTGTACTTTTTGTTTTAAAAAGGGACAGACTATTTAATTTAATTGTATTTTATTGTTTCTGTTCAATTTTGTATTTCAATATTTTGTATTGTTGTGACTTGACCTCTGTACCGCACTCTGGCACAACAATTTCCTCCGGGATCAATAAAGTCATTCTTATTCTTATTGTTATTCTTATATGCACTTTCAGGGAAACCTGCATGAAGTTGTTTTAACACAATCAAGTCATCAGGACTCAAACCTCAAACGAAGCCCACAGATGACACAGTGATGCCTCTTGAGTTATTCACAACATGGTAGAGGAAGCAAAATACAGCAGCCAACTGGTCATCTCAGTTCCTTATTTATGTTGGGAACATTAGAACAAATATTGAAATGATTGGTTATGTTTCAAGACACTATATTATGTTGAAAATTTGTTAAGGTTAAAAGAAAATGTCAGAGAGAAAGTGCCTTTAAAGGATGCTCGAGACAGTACTATTCACAGAAAGACTGTCATTTCACTCAGCTTTGAAGGAACTGAAACAAAACTGTAAACTGTAAAACTGTGATTACACAGTATAAACCATATGATCAGCTTCTCCCACAGATCTTCTCTTTCACTCTATTATTGCTGTCTGTTATAATTTGCTCTTTCAACCATCATCCACATTTGAGACAGATGAACATATGCATGGACGGTTGTGATTTAAATATTTGCACAATGTGTGCATGTACACAGTGTGAAATCTTTCTATTTTCAATGTAATGTGTGGGAGGAGACTAGACACAAGATATTGGATATTTCAATGAATTTTTACAGTGATTATAATTTTAAATTCTACGACACCTTTTTCTATATAAACAGAAAAGTATGCATTTGTAAGTATTTCCATAATGAAACACAAATCTCTTGTATATCCATGCTGAAAACTAAAAAGAAAGTTGCATTTGAGAGTGAATACTAACAAATGTGACATTATTAGGACATGATGTGAGTGAAACCCAAATACAGCCTGCAGATGTCGCCCCAACACAACGTAACTAATAAATTTCAGCAACAACTTTTTCATTAAGCTACTTTATCTACTTCCTGGAAGTATTTGAAGTCTTTTAAAAAAGTAAAGTATTTTGGTCTCAGTGCTACAGTGCCAACATTTAATGTCCTGAGCAATATAAACAGACCACTGATATTGAACAAAATGAAAAGAAGAAGTACTTACTTACTGTGAGTGCAGTTTTAGAAACCTTGCGTAAGTTTGTCTTTTTTTTTTTTTTACAATTGACCTAAAAGACAGCTCTTCTTTTTTCAATAGTGGCCAGCAATCTTTAATTGTTGTTTGACAAAGAGCAGATCAAACCTCTGATGATTTACAGCACTTTATTCTTGTCAGTTCATTCACAAAAGTGGTCACATAGCTCCTGCTCCTGATGGTGCTACAGTACCAAAATTAGATTAACAAGGCTTACACACCACAAGTCTTTTTAAACTCTTATGCAAAATAGAAAAGCAAAGCTCCACTTTTCCAGCTCCTAAGTTATACCACAAGTCCTGTTTGCTGCTGTTTTCAGAGTTGTCATCTCAGTGTCAATTAGTGATAACAGTCCTCAGTTGAGTTCTTTAGAGGCCAAACTCATACCTGAGCCTGCAAGAAAGACAGAATAAAGCAAAATAAATTTGGGGTGACGGCAGAACAAAAAGTATTCACATTTCCAGCAACATTTCATGGTATTGGCTGAAATGATGCCATTATCTATTGATTTTGTTTTTCTTAAATTACAAACAGGTTTGTTAAGTCTTACTTGACGTTTTATGGCGTCCCACTTTCGGTAGAGACAGCAAGATATCAGCACTATTATCAGTAGAACGCCCAGCGCAGAGCAGACTGGGATCAAGATGGACAAAATGTTTTCTGGGGAGAACAGACCACAATGGTAATTATACGTATTTACAACCTGTACAGCATTTAAACGATCCTGTTCGCACTTGTCAATATGGATGTTTTTCATATATTATATTTTGTTCACCGCCTCAGCTGTAGACATTTATGTAGTGTATGACAAGAATGATTATTACTATTGCAGTTAACTGCATAACATAGCAGATCCACTTTAACTATGAGCATGCATAGCCAGTTTGTTAGTGTGAGGCAGTGTCATGACTGCAAAATATAAAATGACACCGACACAGTTTTTATGAACTGCCATTGCTACAATAAAGAAAGACACCAGTTGTTTGCAAGGGTTCTATAAACAGATCCAAAAAGTATCAAGGAGCTTCATCTTGCAGACAGGTCAGATAAAAACACTAAAACACAATCTGAAATTTCCAGCTGTTCCTTGAGAGCAGGAACTACACCCAGGAATGTGCTGTTTTTTTGCAACCTTGAAGGCGTGTTTGAGGTGATGATTGAGCTAAGTTTTTCTTTTTTTTTTTTAGCTTTTGTTTGATCTGATTTGTCTGAAATTTGTCTTCCATGACAAGGAGTAAACTGTTTCATGATTCCATGACTGTCAACATGAAAACTATAGAAAACTATAACAGGTTCATACTCCTTTGCCTGGTAAATAGCAAGATATTATCATGACCAAAATTCAGCACTAGGGCTGAGCAAAGGTAATCCACAAAGTATATTTAGTAAATTTTTAGTGCTGTGCAATGTAGGTTATATTATTATGATTTTTATGTAGATTTTGAGTCTGGAAAGTAAGAGTTGAGTAAGTATTGCTAAGAACAGTAAATGTCACCAGAATGAGGAAATAGTTCTTAGAAGTAATACGTTTTGGAAGAAACATAGCTTGCACAGCTTTAAGATTCTTATGTATGCTCTTATAATCTTCTATCTTGTATTGCACTAATGGCTGCATCGTGTTTTGAACTGATGAGCTTCATATTACACAACAACATTAAAGCATGAGTTGGAAGATGAGGTTAAATTGTGAACACTTGCCTTGAACATCCAGTTTAACATGAATGTTTCTTACAAGGACCCCATTTGGATCATAGACCTCTACGAAGTATTGACCTGAATCATTCCTCTCCACATTCATGATCTTTAGTGTCCCGTTGTAGATGAAAAACTCTGCCTTGTCTCTAAATGCCTCCTGCATGGTCACCTTTTCTTTCTTCAGAGAGAAGACATTAATGGACCCGGAGGGAAGCTGTTTCTTACACCGCAGCTGATGGCCGCTGGCATTAGTCATCACCTGGATGTACACAGATCCTCCGAGAGCAGCAGAGCACACAGATGTGTTCTGGATGGCATTGCATTTGGTGTCAGCAGCTGGAAAGACAATTGGAAAACGGCACATTCAAAAGAAGTCTGTATAAATAATTTGCCATTTACACAATACTACAGTGGCTCTGCATTGTGTTTAGCTGTATTTCTTTAATGAGGAATTTACCATGCGTTACTCCAGCTAACACCACAAGAAGAGTGAGAACTTGCTCCATGCTCCTCTGTCATCCAGAATAAAGTTGCCTTTAAAGTACCTTTAAAGGACTAACGAACTCCAAAGAAATGATGAAGTGAGCACTGTTAAAGCAAAGATGATAAACCTCAGTTCCAGGGTTGTGTCAGATACTGACAGGAAATGCAAATGGGTGGTGTTTTAGTACTGTGGTCTGAAGGCAGGAAATGAAGAAAACTGCCTCACTTCTTCTTGCAAACCAAAAAACCCTCTTCTAACTGTGGCGAGCGGAGGGTCAGGAAAATAAAAAGATAGTCGTTCTTACTCTATTTAACAAATCAAGTTGCCAGACAACGCCACTTTGGGATCTCAGCCCAAAGAACTGAATGACGCACCTTTAAAGGCGCACAGGTCCGTTCACTCAAATAGCAAGAGACAGTGTTCCAATCTCAAAAAAAATATAAGTTTTATTAACAGAATTTGATTAAAATGATATAAAAACACACCATTCACACAGGGATTAAACTAGGGGACTAAATTAAAGCTGAGGATACCGGTGCACGAGTTGATGGAGCGGTGAATCCCAACAAAAACAAAAAAAAGAGAAGACACCCAGCTGTGACAGTCACACACACACACACGTGAAGGATGCCCGAATCCCAGGGAGCACAGCACACAAAAGGGGATCCCACCACCAGACCACCGGACCTCAGCAACTAAAACAAAAGGAACACACACACAGGTTAGTGGGGTTACAGTAATCCAACAGAACAACAATATACAAAAACGAATAAATGGCAGCAGAAATCAATTAAACTAAACAAAACTACCGGTTGCCAAATATAAGTTACTCAAAATACAAAGAGAAATAAGGTAAGAAACAAGAAAAACTCTGCCCAAATGAAATATCTAAACAAATAAATCTAAATACAAAAATAATCAATACAACAAATCAAGACAACGGAGAAGGGCAATGAAAACAAAAATGCAACCCACACTCCCAACAAACAGACTTTAAAAGGGCTCCAATCAAGCCAGTCAATTAACAGTCAGCACACCAGAGTACCACGCAATACTTGCGAGTGATGCAAGCCAAGGGAAAAGCAACTGTCTCAAGAAGGCAGGTCCACAGCTGGCGAAGCAGAACCTCTCCACCGGACGGACGATGGAAATCGGCGCGTTATAGCGGACACGCCGAGGAAACTCACTGACGCCGATCCACACAACGCAGCAGCGATCCACACAACGCAGCAGGTCCCAACAAAGCAGGTCCCAACAAAGCAGGTCCCAACAAAGCAGCAGCGATCCCCAGCTACAAGCAGCGCCAACTGTGTTGTCAGCTGCTGACGCCACACACCTGAGCGCAAGAATCACCGTGCCGACAGTGAGCGGGGTACACGATCCATTAAAAAACTCCGGCGCACTCGAACCAAGGGCCCTGCCCGATGACAGCGTGGTCGAGCTGGCAGTGACGCAACCAACCAGGAAGCAGAGAGGGAGAGCCAGCAGGGGGAAATCCACCCCTTAAATAGCCATGGCGCCGTCAGTGGTTGGCTATGGTGCTGCCAATTGGCACCGTCAAAATATAATAATGGCAACACAATTTCTATGCTGCTACATTCTACCCCTCCTCCTTGCATCGTCGCCCCGACGATGGATAAATCAATGCAAACCTGAAAGCTAACTCCAAGGCCTAAATAGAACTGAGACAGCGTTTGACACAAATACAGAAGGATTACCAGCCTCAGCCCGTGCAGGTGGCTGTGGGAGACGGTGAGGATTTGAGTGGTGTCCAGCAGTGGATCGTGCAGTCCTGCGCACAGTGACATCACTGAGACCAGGACTGACTGGGGGAGCAGCCATAGACACTGATGTTCCAGCAGGTGAAGCTGTGGGAAGGTCTAGGTCCAATGGCACCTGAGGTATGGCCTGAGTCACAGGCGGAGGCTGTGCTGCAAGCACAACAGGAGGTGCCTCAGGGAGATTTTGTCTCAAAACCAACAAATCATACTCAAACACAGGCCCATCCTCAGAGGGTGGCTCATCTGCAGGTGGTGAGTGATGGGCAGAGGCTGAACCAGGTGAGTTTACTCTGACCACAGCCTTCAGCATGGAACGGTGAACCTGCTTAACCTTAGTCCCATCATCTACTGGTGCAATGGTGTACACAGCACCACCTTCTCTAGGTATCCTCAACACTTGATACCTAACAGAGCTCCACCGATCCTTGGTCTTATGAGGCCCTCTGGCACTGAAATCACGCAAAAACACTAACTGGCCCTCACTCAAAGGCAAGTCTCTAACATGCTGGTCATAGTTTTGCTTTCTACGGTTGGCTGCATATAGCAACCGCTCCCTAGCTCCCTCGAAAGCCATCTGGAGCCGGGCCTGGTGCTCCTGAACCCATTCATGGACAGGGCCACTAACTGGACTCTTCACTCTACCCAACAGGAAATCTACTGGGAGCCTTGGTTCCTGGCCAAACATCAGGAAGAAAGGGGACTCCCCAGTAGACTGATGGGGAGTAGTATTGTAACAATACAACAGTTGGGGCAAACATGAGTTCCAGTCTCTCTTCCGAGTCACTGGCAGAGTGCGCAGCAAGTTATGGAGGGTGCGATTAAATCGCTCACACTGACCATTTCCTGCCAGATGGTATGGAGTAGTGCGCGATTTCGCAATGCCATACAAGCTGCAAAGCTGTGCAATCAAAGCACTCTCAAAATTACGGCCCTGGTCAGAATGTAAACGAGCTGGTACACCAAACTTGTAAAACCATTCAGCCACTATAACCTTCGCCACAGTGGAGGCACGTTGGTCCCGGGTGGGGACAGCTACTGTGAACTTGCTAAACACATCGGTCATCACTAAAACATTTTCTACACCATTCTGGGCAGGCTCTAAGGTGGTGTAGTCAACGGCGAGGATCTCATTTGGCCGGGATGCTAACAGATGTCCCATGAAACTGCGAGCTGTTGGGTGAACATCCTTGGCAACCTGACAACGCTCACAAGTCTGACACCACTGGGCAACATCAGAGGACATGCCAGGCCAATAACACCTAGACCGCAGGAGCGCCAATGTTCGCTCCACCCCCTGATGGCCATGTTCCTGGTGAACTTTGGTCAGAACCTCATTTGTCAGTGCACTAGGTAACAACAACTGAAGCACCGCTTCCGCACCATCAGATCTAAGAACTTTGCGATAAAGGACTTTATCCCTCTCGACAAGGCGGTCCCACTGCCGAAGCAGAGCCAGTGCAGAGCGGGACAGCTGTTGCCGCTCCTCATGGCTGGGACGCTGCCCTTTAACCCAAAACTTCAGCACGTCCCGCAGAACTGGATCTGCCTGTTGAAGGGCACAAAGGTCAGCTGGGGAATGCTGTGGCAAAGCTGCGATGGCAGTTTGAGTTACCTCGACTGTTCGCCAAGCCAGAGCTTGCTGCAAAGGCTTTGGCATGGCAGTACCTGGAAGCATGGCTTCCACATCCTGAGAACCAGGTGGGAACTGACGAGAGAGAGCATCTGCATTGGTGTTACTCCGCCCTGACCGGTACTTTATTTCAAAATCAAATGCAGCAAGTTGAGCTGCCCAACGTTGCTCAGTAGCGGCTAGCTTAGCAGAGGACAAGTGACTCAGGGGATTGTTGTCGGTGTACACAACACACTTATGCCCTAGCAAGTACTCTCTAAACTTCTCGGTCATGGCCCACTTAAGGGCCAAGAACTCAAGCTTCATAGAGCTGTAATTTACCATGTTCCTTTCAGTGGGCCTCAGACCTCGACTAGCGTAGGCAACTGGCCTCACTTTGCCCGCTTGCTCTTGAGAGAGCACTGCTCCCAAGCCACCATGGCTCGCATCGACCTCTAAGATGAAGGGGAGGGAAAAATCTGCATAGGCCAACACTGGTGCAGTGGTGAGTCTGGCTTTCAAGGCCTGAAAGCTCTGCTGACACTCTGCAGACCAACACCCTATAACTCCATGCTTAGACCTTTGATTTGTCTTTGAGCGGGCGCACTCAGATACAACCTTATGAAGGGGAGCTGCCAACTTGGCAAAACCCTCCACAAAACGCCTATAATAACTGGCGAAACCAAGAAAAGATCGCAACTCTGAGCTTGTAGTGGGAATCGGCCAATTGGCAACCACTTCAATTTTACTTGGATCAGTTGACACACCATCGCCAGAAATCACATGGCCCAAGTAATGCACTTCCTTCTGAAAGAAGGAGCACTTGCTGAGCTTGGCCTTAAGGCCTTCATGTTCTAGCCTGCTTAGCACAACCTTCAGTCTCTCCAAATGTTGTTCCACTGTTGATGAAAACACAACAATATCATCAAGGTACAATAACAGCGACTGACACTGCTGGTCTCCAAAAATACGCTGCATCAACCTCTGAAAAGTGCCAGGTGCATTACAAAGGCCAAAGGGCATCCTATTCCATTCGAACAAGCCAAACGGTGTACAAAAGGCAGTTTTTGGTCGGTCTGCTTCTGTAACTGGTACCTGGTTGTAGCCACTGGCCAGGTCCAGAGTAGAGAACCAGCGGGCGCCAGACAATGCATCTAAAGACTCCTCTATGCGGGGCAGAGGGAAAGCATCTTTTCGGGTTTTACTGTTCAATTGCCGGTAATCCACACACATGCGGAGACTGCCGTCCTTTTTACGAACTAGGACAATGGGAGATGCATAGGGGCTACTACTCTCTCTGATTACCTGTGATGATAACAACTGGTTGATGTGCTCTTTTACAACCTCGTATTCAGAGGGTGGAATGCGCCTGTAGCGTTGCCTGACCGGGGCATCATCAACCAGAGGGATGTCATGAGAGACTAGGTTGGTACAACCCAGATCTCCATCATGAGCTGAAAAGACAGGTGTGTACTGGCTAAGAAGGGATCTCACCTGACCCTGCTCCTTAGGTGACAATGATGACAGGTCCAAGTCATCCACCTGCTGCTGTACTGTGGAAGTGACTGTCTGAGACGACACTGTGGCCACACCTGATGGCACTTCAGTGAGACCTGATGGAAGACTGACAACATTTACCGTGTCTAATGTGCCAACAACAGTCCGGGGATACAACAGCACATCAGTTGAGCCAACATTCACAACTGGTATATATGCGGTCCCTCTGATCACATGTACCAGAGCCGGGGAAGCAAGCAACCCCGCTGGCAAACCAGAATCTAACGGTTCAAACAGCACTGTGGAGTCTGAGTACAATTCTGAGCAGGTGGCTGCCACAATTTTCATGACACCACCAGGGATGCGCCAAGCTCTCTTACCCCTGACCTTTAACCTCCCTGGACTGTCCGGCCGGGACTTAGCACTAGCACGATGGCACTGCTGCAGTGCCTGCACAAGGGGCTCTGGGGAATCAAAAACACAAGGCCGGGAGAACAAAGCCTTACCATGTTGTCCAAAAAGCTCTTGGTAACATTTATGCATGATGTTCATCCCCAAGACACCAGGTACCTGTGAAGGCACACCACCAGGCAGGTCTTTCACAACTAGCACCCCACAATGTGGCATTAACTTGCCACAAAGATGGACCTGTAGCTCCAAATAGCCAATATAGGGGATCGCTAGGCCGTTAGCAGCTCTAAGCTGCAACCAATGACATGATCGGAGGCGCTCCTGGCCCCAAGGCTCAAAATGCTGGCGGAAAAAGCTCTCAGAAATAGTAGAAACCATGGAACCAGTATCTACCAGACAAGGCACCTTCACTCCACCCATGTCCACATCTAAATGGGGACAAGAAGAAATCAGCTTAGAAGTGTCTAAACTATCTGAAACAGCCTGTGAGCCAGTAGCGGCCCCACCCAAACTGTGGCTCTGCAGTTTGGTGGGCACTAGTTTTCCGACGCCGAAGTGGAACGAGCCCGCACAACAGTATTGGACGGAGGTTGCAAGTGAGACTGGAAGGGAGGGGGGACATGCACTCTACACTCCCTTGCAAATGACCAGGCTGATGACAGCGCCGGCATATTACTGGGCCATTACGACGAGGGGAACGACTACGTTGCTGAGAGCTCTGCAGCAGAGAAATGCTCTGAGTAAGCTGACTGAGCTGCTCCTGCTGACGCTTGAGCATCTCCCTCATCTCAGCCATCTCAGACACTGGGGGCGAAGAAATGATGCTCGGAGAAGGAACACGGACACCATACTGAACACCAACCACTGAGGGGACTGAATGACTGCGGCCTCTCACACCACCAGGCAAACCCTCCCGCTCCCATCGGATAGCCTCGGCTCTGACGTCAAGCAAGGTAAGGTCAGACTGCCTGCGCACCAACTGCTTCAACTCACGGCGCAGAGAACCATCTAGCACATGCTCAACAAACTGATCTCTCAACAGAGCTTGTGAATTGGGCATGCGACTAGGTGCGCTCTGCTCAACCTTCTCCATGAGGCCCATCAAAGCAAGGGAGAACTCCTGAAGAGTTTCTCCCTCTTGCTGTCTCCTGGAGAAGAAAGCCTCCTGCAGGGCAACATAGGATTCGGTGCACCCGTAAAGCTCCTGTAAAATGGCTAGTATTTTGTCAGGGTCTCCTCGCTCTGCAGTGGCACGGTACTTAATCTCCTCTCTAGCCTCTCCCTCAAGGTGGTCAAACAGAAAAAATGCCTGGTCAGACCGCGATAAATGTCTAGCCCTCATAGATGCCTGTACCTCCTCCACCCACTCACCCAAACCTATGCCTGTTCTTCCCCTAAAGATGGGACACTTCCTATCTCTGGGAACAAAAACTAGTCTCTCCGCTACAGGGGCGCCAACAGTAGATGGGGCAGCAGGTAACGATGAGGTGGATGGTACGGCACTAGGGTCAACCTCTTCACGACGCAACCGCTCATTATCAGCTTTTAACTGTGCAACCAATTCTCTGAGTTCCTGCAGTTCGGCCTCCATTGCTACAGCGAACTTCACTAAAATACTAGTAAATAATCTCAATGAGAGAACACAGAAAAGCAAAGGGTGCGGAAGAGATCTCACCACACTTGTACGAGGGATGACTGGGAACCACTGCTGCTTTGCCTCTAAACTAGGATGCTCTGATGTGCCTACAAGAAAAATACAGCAACAATATTAAAACCAAAAAAAAAACACAACAAACAAACATGAGATGGAACACACGTCTCTGCCTTTAAATGAGTAAATCCTGCCGACAACGCCAGGTTGTGGCGAGCGGAGGGTCAGGAAAATAAAAAGATAGTCGTTCTTACTCTATTTAACAAATCAAGTTGCCAGACAACGCCACTTTGGGATCTCAGCCCAAAGAACTGAATGACGCACCTTTAAAGGCGCACAGGTCCGTTCACTCAAATAGCAAGAGACAGTGTTCCAATCTCAAAAAAAATATAAGTTTTATTAACAGAATTTGATTAAAATGATATAAAAACACACCATTCACACAGGGATTAAACTAGGGGACTAAATTAAAGCTGAGGATACCGGTGCACGAGTTGATGGAGCGGTGAATCCCAACAAAAACAAAAAAAAGAGAAGACACCCAGCTGTGACAGTCACACACACACACGTGAAGGATGCCCGAATCCCAGGGAGCACAGCACACAAAAGGGGATCCCACCACCAGACCACCGGACCTCAGCAACTAAAACAAAAGGAACACACACACAGGTTAGTAGGGTTACAGTAATCCAACAGAACAACAATATACAAAAACGAATAAATGGCAGCAGAAATCAATTAAACTAAACAAAACTACCGGTTGCCAAATATAAGTTACTCAAAATACAAAGAGAAATAAGGTAAGAAACAAGAAAAACTCTGCCCAAATGAAATATCTAAACAAATAAATCTAAATACAAAAATAATCAATACAACAAATCAAGACAACGGAGAAGGGCAATGAAAACAAAAATGCAACCCACACTCCCAACAAACAGACTTTAAAAGGGCTCCAATCAAGCCAGTCAATTAACAGTCAGCACACCAGAGTACCACGCAATACTTGCGAGTGATGCAAGCCAAGGGAAAAGCAACTGTCTCAAGAAGGCAGGTCCACAGCTGGCGAAGCAGAACCTCTCCACCGGACGGACGATGGAAATCGGCGCGTTATAGCGGACACGCCGAGGAAACTCACTGACGCCGATCCACACAACGCAGCAGCGATCCACACAACGCAGCAGGTCCCAACAAAGCAGGTCCCAACAAAGCAGGTCCCACCAAAGCAGGTCCCAACAAAGCAGGTCCCAACAAAGCAGCAGCGATCCCCAGCTACGAGCAGCGCCAACTGTGTTGTCAGCTGCTGACGCCACACACCTGAGCGCAAGAATCACCGTGCCGACAGTGAGCGGGGTACACGATCCATTAAAAAACTCCGGGGCACTCGAACCAAGGGCCCTGCCCGATGAGAGCGTGGTCGAGCCGGCAGTGACGCAACCAACCAGGAAGCAGAGAGGGAGAGCCAGCAGGGGGAAATCCACCCCTTAAATAGCCATGGCGCCGTCAGTGGTTGGCTATGGTGCTGCCAATTGGCACCGTCAAAATATAATAATGGCAACACAATTTCTATGCTGCTACATAACATTAAAGGGATCAGAAAACTAAACTGAATTACGACAAATACAAAAGGATGATTGGCATAGAGTCAGTATTGTAATGAGGACATCACAAGAGGCTTTACCAATAACAACAAAAACAAAAATATTTTCTTTATTAATTGATGAAAATTAGTGAATCAATACACAGTGTAAGCTGAGATAAATAAAACTTGCAACTAATGTCACACTGACATAGAGGTAGTCATCAGTTCTATTCATTATAGATACAAATGGTTGCAGATGGCTTCTCATGGTCATCTTGTCATCCATGTGAAATACAGACATTTTGATTTTATAGAATAACCTTGCATCTTGTACATCAGTCTCTCACACACACAGTGTCCTTGTATGGTGATGAAACACATTTGCTTACATTCCTATATCATCATGTAAGATGGAATCAACTCTCATTCTTCACTACAGAATATTCCATTTAGAGGCACACAATTTTTTCATTCAAAATGGATAAAAACCATTTGAACAATTCATTGGACCTTTTTCATCAATCAGTTCTAGAGAGACAAAACATAAACCTGCAGCTTAACACAATAGCTCCTGCTGGATCTTACAGAAATCTGGTTCCTTGTTCAACATATATAAAAAGATGAAGAAGAACCAACAAACAGAACTATCCATCATATGACCCTCAGGTCTGCTTCTGAACCCTTGTCAGTCATGTCCTTTCTATATCCTGTTGGACATGATCCTCGTGTTGAGTCTCCTGAAAAACGACCTGCTTTTGGACAGTTTAAGCTTCTTCTTCCAATCCTTGTTCTTTTTCTGGTAGACACTGTCCCAGCTGTCCTCCTCCTCATCTCCAACCCAGGGTACCCAGGCCCCTCCATTCAGGTGGGGGTCCGCACGTAGGTCTTCTGATGGGTACCTTACTGGCACCGCAGTGCGATTATAGTACACCAACCTAGCCAGCAGCTCTTTGACAACATCTGGTCTCTGCTCAGAAAGGTCAAACCGTTCATAGGGGTCTCCAGAGATGTTGAAAAGCCACACAGATTTACGGGGTATAGTGTGGCGCTCCAGGTTCCACCAGCTGTTGGGGAAACCTGGAAGCATCTGTGGCGGTGTCCAGTCCCCATAGCCAGGGTCTCCTGTTAGGAGTTTCCAGTCCCCAGCTCGAATAGAGGCCTGCACGGCTGTATTCCAAATCCCATATCCTTTCTGCAGGGAGCCACTGCGTGCATGGTTATACAAAGGGTCAATATTGTGGAGGATCTCCAATCTGGGTGATTCCTTCCCTTCACTGATGGCTTGCCAAACATTGTATCCATCCACCCCCTTGGTCAGGGACTCGTTGCCACCTGCTAATCCCACCAGCGTGGGGTACCAATCGGTGATGTGCACCAAGGCTTTACTCACCCTTCTCTTCTTCCTCAACAGAGGGCTGTGGACGAACCCCAGACCCCGGATACCACCTTCCCAGTAAGTGCCTTTGCGTCCTCTGAGCGGCCAGTTACTGCCGCCAGACAAAGGCTGGCCCCCATTGTCGGTAGAGAAGATGATGACACTATTCTGGTAGTAACCATATTTGCGGAGTGCGTACGTTATGTTACGTACTGCCTCGTCTACAGCTGAGACCATAGCAGCATATTTCCTGCGTGCCACGTTTCCCAGTCCACGGTACGGGTAGATGTACTCCCGCGGAGATTGCAGGGGCGTGTGAACAGCTTGGAAAGAGAGGAAGATGAACAGCGGCTGAGACTGAGGATCATGGGTTGCCAGGATCTTGCGGACTCTCTGTGTGTAGAGATGGGTGGAGTATTTACCCCTCTGACCCCAGGCGACTGACTCCCCCTCATGGAGGTCATAGCCACACAGTCCAGGGCCATCACAGGAGTCGTAGGTGTAGTAGTTGACGCTGCCTGTCAAGGAGCCAAAGTAAGTGTCGAAGCCACGGCGAGTGGGCAGGCACTCCTTCTTGTAGAAGCCCAGGTGCCACTTGCCAACCATGTGGGTGGAGTAGCCGAGCTCCTGCAGTCTCTGGGGGAGGGTGACCTGGTCAAAGGGCAGGCAGTTGGGCTGGCGGGGCCGGATGATGGAGTGCTGCAAGCCAGTGTGAATTTGGTACCTGTAGGGTTAATGGTTAAGAAAACTGTCAGAGGGACAAATATTGTTAATTACTATATTTCAATATCATCAATTATCATAATAAAAAATATTTATAATCAGATATACAAACAGATTTGGTTGGATAATCACACACATGAGGAAGGGACAAGAAGTAAGAGAGGAGGAGAGAGAGGGTGTTGAAAAAGTGTTTCATCTACATGTTCTGTTTTGTTTATTGTCTCAAACTTGACCTGATCTTTATATATATACACTGTTCCCCAGTTGGAATAATTGTTCAATACCCCCAATTTTGTTAAAGCCTGAATACACAGTTTGCAAAGGTTAATTGTGGTTTGAGTTTCACTGTGATATGTTTGGAAGAGTTTGATCAATAAAGTTGAGAAGATATACACTTTATTTATCAAGAATAAATCACATTGTCACAATCATTTCATGAGAAGAGGTAAAAAACATTTTATTCCAACTTTATGGGCAACAGTGTATATGCTGACAGTACTGACATTACGCGTATCATCATATCATAACTGTGGCAGTAAGAAATATTTTATCAAAACTACGATTATGATTTTCAGATCTCATAGTCAGGTTGATGCCGAAGGTTTTAAGCATTCATTTCCATTTTTTCCATCCAATTTTTTTCAGACAATAAAATGTCATTTCACATCTCAGTAGAATCTCAACTCATAAGAAATGACTCATAAGAGGTTCTTCTTTAATGGTTTTGCAGTTATGCATGTTTCAAGCCAAAATAAATGACCATGAGGGCTATTCCACTGCAGTTTATTTTCTCAAAAACACACTCCAAAAGACTAGCCTTTACTACTTTAATGTTTCTTTATATCATATTATTATATTTTTACTTTTATTCTTTTTATTAACGTAAAGAACAATATCCAAAATCTATCTATAATTTCCATTATAATAACGGTATGTTGACAGTAAGCCTTGTTTACATGTGTGTTTCATGTCAATATGAGACTAATAACAGTGAAGCCTTCAGCCAGGCTCAGGTGTAAAAGGCGTAAGGACAAACACTTTACCTGCCGGTGATAAGCTGACTGCGGGACGGGGTGCAGATGGGCTGGATGTAATAACTCTCCAGCTTCACTCCGTCCGCAGCCAGTTTGTCCAAAGCCGGCGTCCTGATATCAGAGCTGTGGTAGCCGATGTCGTTGAATCCCTGGTCGTCTGTCATGATGAAAATGATGTGAGGAGGCTGCGGGGCAGGAGGCATGTCAACAAAAGCTCCATCGGGCTCTATGTCCACCTGGTTAGGGCTCATCAGGTCCCAGGTCAGGTACCCGAGGCTGAGCAGGCTCATCATGGAGAACCCGGTCAGAGCCGTCGTTGCCATGGTTCCTCAGTCAGTGTGGTGCTCAGTCCACTGTCACCAAACCATCCTACAGAGAGGCTGAGGGGGAAATATGTCAAAGACCATCAGATGTGGCAGTTGACCCTTTTACGCGTTTAAAATGGCTGTGAAGCAATCCCAAGCGTGGTCACGTGTCCACAGAGACGCTATACCTCCACCTCACTGACTCTCCAAAGTGCTTCAGCCTCCTTTGAAAACATTTCACTTTCCCTAGTGGTCCTGTTAACCCCGCCCATTTGCCTTGCTGTCTCACTGAAATAACATCAGCCCCCCACCAACCAAAAACACACACACAGGAATGTTGCTACTACATCCAGGTGTTAACAGTGAGTTCACATCTTACATTAGATCTCTTGCAGTGTGACTCTATGATGTCTGGGCAGTAGGCACTGATGTGTTCTCTGATTCATTTGAAAAAGTTTTGATGTGTGTGGGCTTTTTGCAGATGTTCATATTTTCTGCATTTGGTGCAAAAGCAGCTTGAAAAATGAAAGCAGCAAAAAACCTTGCTTCATACACCCTCCTCCTCACTCATGCCATTTCACGGTAATTTGATTTCAATGAACCACATTGCCAACTTTACAAATTACTAGAAAGCAAGAAAAATCATTCCCATCTAACTTAGTTTAGTAAAGGATGACAGACACTCTACAAAAAGACCCTCAGAAAAGCACGGTGTGTGGGGGGCAGTTGGAGTCTGGAGGCAGCTGTGGGGCCCTGAGGGGCCCTGCAGACACAATCACAGGCGCTGTTCAACCACTCCACTCCACTGCATTCACAAACACTCTCTTATTATTCCTGCTGCTTTATGAGTGCTGCAGACCTGAGGAGAGAGACAGAGCAGACTTCCCAGACTCTGATAACATCTCCACCCAGGCGTCACAGAACCACTTTACAAATCATCCAGCGGGTCAACAGAAAGCAGCAGCACTGTACAGTGAACATGTTCCTCCACAGCATCTTATCAGTGGACAGTCAGTTGTTTTACACTGTGACACTCAACATGGGATAAAACTACAACTGTCAGGCTCAGCGAACATTTTATCTCCTGATCCCCTTTGTCCACTGGATCGGGCCTTTATTCTAACCCCATGTGTAGGACTCTGTAGGCCTATTGAATGCAAGAGGCGCTAATATTTTCATGTTCTGCACATTCACTGTAGTATATGTCCGTATATAATTTTCATTTTACAACCTAAACCTTCCAACTCAAGGTCATTGAGATAAAACATGGCCGGCATATATAAATGAGATCTGTTGAAGTCAACGCACTGGAAGGTAAAACACTGCACCTCCCAAATGTTGATATTGGTTACATAGAGACTTGTGGGCATGGAGGTCGCGGTGCAGCCAAAGGACGATTGAGCCTCCCGTAAAAAAGGCACAAAGCTGTGGCCGAGGATGTTTGCCCGGCAGCACAGGCAACTGTGGAGCGCAGCCTCTGAGTTTAAGACAGGTCAAGCTGGGAAAGATAGAGAAGAAAAAATGATTGAGGTGCACTTTTACAGTTTTTACACCCTCATGTTTATTTATGTAGTTTTCTTAGAGGGAGCGGCTTGGATAGAAATCTCACCAAAAACCAGAAAAGCCTGGAGGGGAACATACCTGTGTGAACTGTGAGTGTGTAAAGTAAGTGTGTCCAGGTCTTTTGCAACCTCACTTATGACATGTGACGCATCTCTTTTCTGTTGGTCGGAGGTGTAACAGCAACAACTCTACTTACAACCAACACCACTACAGAAACGGAAGCAGCACACACCGACTCACACATACAGCCCACATAACCATCATGTGGGCTGAGTGCTAGGAGAAGTTGATGGGTTGATACCATAGATGTATTAAAGCTCACATCACACATTTGCTCATCCTTTTTTGACCTCAACCATTAACCAAGAAACAGTTACTGTACAATACACCACGAGCAGAGCTTTCATTGACCCTTAAATGTTTTGTACAAACATCATACTTGGTTTCTGGAAGTTATTTTCAGTCATTTGTTTGCCATGACTTTTCTTGGGCTGCTGCTTGGTGTCAAAATGAGCTAAGAATAAAAAAATATGTTCATTTATTAGAATTCTTGTAAACCACAGCTGTCTAATTCCAGTAATAGCATGATTAAAACATCGTTTGTGGTCATGTCAGGTGAGAGAAGAAGAAGAAAAAGAATCTCTCTCTCCTTTAATGAACCACTCGTGCTGAGTTGCCTTTGACCCATATGTGAGTCAGTCTGCAGATCACATTCTCAGACTCTTATTTAATGCTTTTCATCTCTTTGATCACGCTCTCCTGCTGCCCTAAATGTAAATGTTTTCAAACCAATTTCCTCACTGTACATGGCTATATATCAAAGAGTAGGGTTTTTAAAGGAACACGTGTCTTTACTAAATGGAGATTTAAACAAACTTGAGATCGGGCTACATCAGAGAGTATCTGAGTTGTGTTTAACTGTACTGTGACCATCTGTGGTGTGTTTGTTGGTTGTGCATTACCCTCCTAATTTAAGAAGTTTCTTCCATTTGATGTGAACAGAGCGTCGAGGAACAGCATAAATTCAACAACACTTCCGTTTTTTGTATTTATTAATTGAAAGTGGATTTATAAATCACAATTAAAGTGTGTGTTCATTTAGAAGGAGTTCCCTAAGCAAGAGAGGTTGATGAAAGAAGTTAGGTCAAGGCACTGGTAGCTTTTTAAAAAAAAATCTTATGCTGACCTTTCACCTATTCTTCTGTGTCTGTGTTAATATTTTCTGTCAGGTCAAGGAGAGCTCTATGAACAAAAAAACAAAAGGACTATATACTTATGCATGCTATTGTGTAACGTTAACCAACTCATAATCTCCAAACAAATAAACAGAAACACCGAAACACACGCTCACAGCCACTTCTCATTTTCACGTCACCTTCCAACCAGATTCTGAGACTTTTTCTGAGGATCCATGTAATGAGTTGAAAGGGAAGCAGAGACTGGAGGGGGTGCTGCTGCTGCTGCCGCTGCTGCTGCTCTGTGTTGGTCAGCACCAGATGTTGGCTTTGGCTAAAGGAAGAGGTGCTGTTACTGAATACGGCAGCTCCCCTTCACCATGAACACTACCCCCTTTCTAATCAACGCAGCCCTGCCAGTAAACCTGCACATTACTTCCCCTCTTACCCCAATTTTCTAATCTGAGTAAGACTGGATGGAGGTTTTCTTTCTTCCTGTGCGCCAACCACCGAGCCAAAGACCTTCACTTCAATAGAACTGTATTAAGCTTGTCGCCCCTCTACTATGTACAAGAGTACCTTTGTTTCTAGACTTTGCTCAACATCTCTTTTTCTCATCTGTTATCATCAGTTCATTGAACCAGGAGTAATTCTGGGGGGAAAGGCACTCATCTTTCTCTCTTGGTTCAGTGCAATTGAATTTAACAGGTTTGATGTAAATGCATCATGTTTTGTGGAATTTCAAGCTGAATAACCAAAATATCAGATGGCGGAAATCTGTACAGTAAGTTAAGCTTTGGTTCGGTTAGTTAAGCTTTGGCTAGCTTTCCCTCTACACAGCTCTCTTTGGCTGTCTAGTTGGCTGTTTCTCTGTAACAAAGTGTAATAAGTGAGTGCAGAAACTATACAGCCAGAGTCACATTTATTGTGATTTGCTGCCTTGCTTTTCTTGCTCTGTTATATAATCTAATTACTACAATTTTAAAAAGCAGTTTTTTAAAGATTTATATGACATTTTGTCTCAAAGGACCTGATTCACGTCTTAACTTTGACAAAATACAAGTAGCAGTTTTGCATTTGAAGAGATGATAAGATAAATATATGCTAATAGAATCCCAGATCTTCACACTCTATCTGTGAATGGGTGTGTGGATGTGGTTTAACGTGGCAGCGTCAACAGCCGCACCCTTCACCATCAGTGGAGATGCAGTGCAAAAAACAAGCATTTGTATATAGAGGTTAAAAAACACTTGAAAATTAGCTAGATGAAGAGGCCGTTTTAACATCCACACATCTTGCCACTCCAGGTGGGACCTCACAGGTGCGACGGCAGTCCAGCACTGGCCTCGGCCCCTGACAGGAGGTGTGTTTGATTTGGCTCTTGCGGAGCCGCAGCAGCACCTGGGCAGGAAGGCCAGACACAGCACTTCATTATGACCCCCCAGCAAAGCCACCTGGATAGAGGTCTGAACAATCACTTTGGGACTTTGTGTGCAATTTCTTCAAAGGGCTCTTACTTTTTAATTCATGACTAATTAGATTAATTGACATATCTTTAAGAATGAGATATTAATACTTCATTAAAAACAGCTTTTAAAAGGCAGCACTGACAGATTGTGACACATTAAAGGTCCTCACTAATAATAAATTCCACTGGGTGTAGTTGTAGGTAATTACCTGCAGAGTGAGCACAGATGTGAGCTGCTAAATGTGTGGAATGTAAAGTAGATTTATTTCCTGTGAAACAGAGTGCCATTTACAAGGGAGGGTAACCTGTACAAATATCCTAGTCATTTCTACTGCAAAATGTCATCAAAGCCACAGGAAATGCTCTGCTTCTTTTTTCTTGTGCTCAAGGATGCAAAATTATTCAGCCTCCTCTGTCTCTGCTTCATTCCTTAACAGCTATGTAGTATAACACATCAATTATTGGTTCAATAGGGTATCTATAGAGGAAAATGGGCTACGGAAATATTACATTTCTCATTTTACAAATAGTTATTACTCATAAAACCATGGTGGTCTGACCCATCAACACTGAGTCAGCCTCATAACCAGCTCGTTTTGCCAAACCTATGGTGTGCATGTCGTGTATGTGTGTTTGGGGGAAGAGTGGCTGTGGAAGACGGTGAAATCAAGTTTGCTGAGACCCACTGAGCACTGACGTTGAGTTTGGAATACATACTGCTTTCCTTTCCTGGTTTTGCTCCATGAATAGAACTCTTTCAGCCATTTGCTCCTGCTGACCCTCTGCTTACCCAAAACTCTCCTTTAGTTTGACCCAAGGTCTCAACACCAGCTCTCTCATATCCACTGCCTGGCAGCCTGTTGTGTCCAGACTCCAAACCGACCAGCAGAAAAGAAGTCATGCTTTTATCCAAGTACAGCTGACTGAAGGGAGATCCTGGTAGCTTTTGTTGCTTTGTGTCTGCTTTGTCAGTTTTACTGGATACTTTGTGGATCATCGTTCTGTGTATTCGAAGGATGTTTCTCTAACATAAAGATATTTTAGAAGAAAGCTTGAGTCAAGGAACCTAGAGCCACAAACGTTCCAGATGGCAGCCAGAAGAGACAAGAAAGGGTGGTTTATTTTAGGACTTACAGGATAATATTGGTGCTATTTCCTTAAGTATGAGCCAGTGGTGTATGTTGGCCCTCTCCTTTATTTTCTCACCTTTTAGCGTGTGCACACTTACTTTGCTGGCTATGAAAGAAACCATGTGCCACCACCCATTTTTGAACTATGTTACAAGCACCTTTAACAAGGACAGGCAGTCAACCCCAAAGAACATGCTGACTCAATCCATCTATCTATTTGCTATTGGAAGAATCCGCAAGAAGTTAGCACTAAAACATAATCCCCTCACAAGCATTTCCTGCGGTGGAAAATAACTGAGCACATTTACTCATGCACCCTATAAGTAATTGGGAGGTACTTGTATTATATTCTTAAGCTACTCAGTGCGAAAAGTCCTGAAGAAGCAATAACATTTTTCAATATCATCTTTCCCTGACGATTTGGCTCTGAACAAGTCCAGCAAACGGCTAGCAACTAGTCATGTCACTTCCGCAGTCCACGAGTACAATAGAAGTCTTCCGGAGTGTCGCTACTCTCTCTTTCAAAGGCGCTGGCTTGAACGATTATAAGATATCAGTCCTAACTAAGCTTTGCACTCAGTGCTGTGATCTGTAAATATACAGTTAACTATTGTACTTACCAAGACATCTTTTTCTGGCACTGAAAAGACAGAAAGACGCAGTCTGATTGGTCGAATGAAAGGGGCCTTCTGATTGGCTGAAAGAAAGAAGCAATCTGATTGGCTTTTTGTCTGAGGTCGCTATTCAACCTCATGTGTATGTGTATTAGTGCAGCTGAAAAGAAGCTCTATCTTTATTTACTTTACATAGAGGGATGTAGACTGTAAATAATGTGGGCTTTTGACAAACTAAAAAAAAAGTCTTTAAATACATACAGTATTTGAGCAAGGAAGCACACAACAACATCAACTATTTTCCCTGAACCTCAAAGCAAAAAAAGGCAATATCATTACAAAATTACTTGTATGTAGTGTTTTACTCTGAAAACAGGTGATGCTTATTAAACATGATTCTAGAGTTCACATTACACACATCATGTACATTGACATACAGCCTGGACGAAGACAAGTCATTAGTCTAACCCATAGGTCACTAGCTGGCGGACCGCGGTCCGGATCCGGACCCAGACGCCATCTTTTACGGACCCAGACCTCTTATCAATAAATTATAAGAGGATTTTAAGTTTGACGATGCGCCTCCATTTTAACCGGCGCAGCTTTTTCAGTGTTTACGGCATTGGTTGAGCAGATCAGGAAACGCACAGACCAATTGCATTCGAGTTAAACCATCCCATGTGACGCTACGTGATTTGAGATTAATATGTCGTAAAATTGGTTGAGACTGTTCAGTCAAGATGTGACAAAGAAAAAGGGACAAGCTGCTGCTTAACTTTATTTTTCTCAAGAACTTTATTTTAAGATGCACAGTTATTCAAAAACTATTTTATTTATTTTCTCTTATTCCTAAATGCAGCCCTTCTTTTACTTAATGAGACAAGACCGTTATACCGTATCTACAGTATCATGTATCTGTTCACTTAAATGTTAAGTGACAATAAATATTGTTTTTGAATAATACTGAATTTATTTGATTTGGCAGTCAGTTATTGATTACATGCATACAACTACTAGGCTACATCAACATATATCACACTAACTCAAGTTAGACATTACGATGTTCCGGACCTTTGCTTTAATCCCATTTCTCTGACTGGACCTTTTTTAATTTTAGTTGAATAACCCTGCTGTAGAAGTTGCTTCACAGAAGTACTACAGCTCCCATGGTGCATTGCAGCGGCAAACTGAACGACATCCTGAGGTGAAAGTTGACCGGGCTCACATGCGTGTTTTACTGGAGTAGAAGTGACTCTGAGCAGCATGCGGCCAACTTTAAGATGAAAATACTTCTAGTCGTTACTCATTTGTGTTTATTTGTCGCTTTCTTCGTGTGTCGAGTATGTCTGTGAACGCATCAAAGCACGAGCTGATCCAGCTCATCTACCGCCATTTGAAGGAGCATGGTTTCCACTCAGCTGCCGATGAGCTACAGAGGCACAGCCCACAGGTCAACACTGCCACACACACACACACACACACACACACACACACACACACACACACAGACAATTTTACAGTGTGGAAAAGGGCAACAGTGATTAGTAACTTTTCGCAGAGACTAGTTATGTGCATTAACAGGCTGCGTTATGACTGTCACCTCCTGTTTACTAAACCAATCTCCTCTGTCGCACCACACGTTGAGCTATCTTATCGTTATGAGCACCTCTGCTGACGTGCTTTTTTTTTATTGTGTGATAACTGTGCTTACATGCACCTTTTCCCTGCTAACTCCCACACTGCTCTTTGAAGTTGTTTCCACTTTTCTCACTGTGTTATTTGTGTGCATACTGTACATGTTTTTTGCAGGGAAGCTCCTTTAGGATAGATAATTGTCGGTCTCTCGTGGCCCAGTATTCACTGGAGATTAGGCATGCAGCTTGATCCCACTAAATGTTTGTCCACATTACAAATAGGAGAAAATAAAGGTAATGTCACGTGTATATGCAGACACTCTTGTTCCAGGCCTGCCTGCTGTCCAGATCATCATATTATTTCATCAGTTAAAATAGTGATAAATTGCTTCCAGTCAGTCAATTGTATAATTTCTTGTTTTGATCCATGCAGCAGGATACACAAGTATCTGCATCACTACTGGACATCTACAGTTCGTGGTTAAAGTGAGTTTCTCAGTTCCATGCAGAAATCAAACCAATTTCATTGACTGAAGTGACTCAGTGATGGGATACATGCTGAGTGTTGTTCTTACTCCTGTCAGTGACTCAAAAAAGAAAAAGCAGCTGGACTTGACCAAGCTCTCCAGTTTTGAAGACAAAGGAAGGACTCCAGCTAAGAGTATGGCTGTTTTTCTTTCCTAAAACCTGAAATACACAGCATGAAAAGGGCTCAGTGAGGTTTTTTGCTTTTTCTTCTTCTGTTTCAGTTTCATTACTATTCTGCCTCCAACTTGTTTTAGGACATAGAAACTTTTTTAAGATGTACTGTACTTTATGCAATGTTCCTGAAACTTCAAAACAAGTTAAGAGAAGTTTAAGGTTAGTTAAGTTAATTGATTCTATGCAGAGGTGCTGCAGCAGCATCTCTTTTAGTAGGTTTTTGTAATTTGAGAAGAAATTAGTGCAGAAGTTGTCTTTTTCTATTTTCATTATGCACATGAGCCCATTTTAACCCATTCTACACACATTTTGTGTCCAGCCACATCAAAGAAAAGGAAAGATAAACCTGCAAAAAAATCAGAGACACCAAAAAAGAAGGTGAGTTTCTATTTTGTTTGTTTTTTTGTTGTTTTTTGTAGGTATTTTCTTGTTTTTTCAGTACACTAGTTTAGTTAGCAGTTTAAGAGCTGGTCCTGGTTAAGTAGCTAGTCCTTCTTTTTTGTTTTTCATAGACTGTTGCAATGAAAAGGAAAAAAGTTGAAGGTAAATCTGGAGAAAAGGTCATCAAGGCCAAGAAATCAAAGACCCAAACAAAAGCCAAGGTTGTGGCTGCTGGAGGAGAAGATTCAGACTCTGACAGCAGTTTGGATGTGGAGAAATGGAAGAAACTGGTTCTGCAGATGACAGGTAGGTAGGTGTGTGTGTGTGTGTGTGTGTGTGTGTGTGTGTGTGTGTGTGTGTGTGTGTCACTGATGGCAGCATTTGTGAGCAGGTGTATATTTTCCTGTCCTGACTTGTGGATAGTTTAGAAAGAAAACGCCACATTTAGAAAGTTCATTGTATTAAGCGACTGGTAATATTAAGACAAAGCGCCAAAACAATGTAGATAGTCAGATATAGGACTCCAGGTTAAAGGAAAGATTGGTGCTTTGGAGTGGATTTAACACTGGAAAGAAGCTGAATTAAGGGTGGAGAGGTAGGAGAGTAAAGAGTTGGATCATTTCACGTAAAGGGAGAAAGACAACCACCAGATGGGACAGCAGCACCCATGAACAACCTCTCCATGGAAAACAGTGATTTCATACAAACAGAGCTGTGTACAGTAGCTGTGAGGTTGTTACTGATGTTTTTCCTTTTATGCATCTGTGCCACCTAGCCATGTTTGTTCAATGTCTTCACCATGTTTACTCTGTCCGCAGAGGCTGACGTAGCCAAGATGGACACCATCGATGCTCTGGACACTTCAGCACCACAACCCAAGAAAACGAGAGTGAGGAAACCCCGCACTAAGCCTGTCGCAAAAAAAACAGACACTCCTGTTCAACAGAGTAATGGGTCGGTTGAAAAGAACGAAAACGTGGGGGAGAAAGCAGTGATAGACACACCAGTGAAAATCGGCAAACCTAAGAAGAGCAGGCCCAAAAAGGCAGCACCTGTGACCCCCCCTGCTACCCCGAGCCAAGAGCAAAACACCAATGCTGTAGAGGGGAGACCAGCGGTGTCCACTCCCTCCCCATCAAAACAGGCACCAAAGACAGAGAAAAGGAAAGTTATGACTCCCAGCGAGGAAAAACCTGATGAGGCAACGTCTGAGCCCAAGAAGAAGAAGAAGAAAAACAGGGAGATGTCTGAAGAAAATACAAAAGAGACTGTTGAAGATGGAAAAGAGAGAGAGAGTGAAGAGGAAAAGAAAAAGAAGGAAGAAGTCACAGAGCAAGAGTTTGGTGATAAACCGACAGACATGAAGAAAAAGACAAAAGGAATAAAGGGAGCAAGCAAACAGAATGAGGCTGAAAAAGAAATAATGGAGACAAACAAACATGGGATTGTTGAGAATGAGGAAATATCAGAGCCAGTAGTGCAAGAAAAGAAAGCCAAGAAGAAGAAAAAGGAAAGAACTGATAGTCAGGAGAATTTAGAGCAAACAGCAGAAGAAAAGAAAGTAAAGAAAAAGAAAACGCCAGCTGATGGTGAGGAAAATTCAGAGCAGACAGCTGAAAAAGTAAAAGAAGATATAAAGCTGATAGGTGAGGAAAAGAAATCAAAGAAGAAAAAGACAGCTGGTAGTGAGGAAAAATCCAAGCAAAAAGTTGAAGACAAAGAAAGCACAGAGCCAATAGCTGCAGAAAAGAAAGCAAAGAAGAACGAAGAGGAGACTGCTAATACTGAAGAAAATTCAGAGCAGACAGTTAAAAAAAAGAAGGCAAAGAAAAAGAAAAAAGAAAATCCTGATGAAAACCAGTCTGAGCAGATAGTTGAAGAGAAGAAAAAGAAAAAAAAGGACAAAGCTGAATGCAAAGTGGAGATGTCGGAACAGATAGCTGAAGAAAATACAACAATGAACGAGAGCAATGACCGAGAGAAAAAGTCAGAGCAGATTACTGCAGTGAAGAAGAAGAAAAAAGACTCATGGATGAAAAATGAGTCAGCTGACGCAGAGCCACTACCTCCATTCAACCCTGAGACACCAAGTCCTCCAACAGAGAAGAAGAAAAGTGAGTAGATATCTCAGACCAGTCGTGACCAGATGCAATTTAACTGTCTCTGCGAGTTTGTATCCACTTTTTCATTTTTCATTCTCTCAGAGAAAAACAAGTTGAAATCACCTGAAGTCCCAGAAACACCTGCAGTTCCTGTCCAGGATGCTGCAGCCTCACAAACCCTCCAGACACCCTCAAGTGACACCCACAAAAAGGTATCCCAATAACACACTGGTCAACTTGGAATAACTTATTAGTTTGAGCGCCACATGATAATTCCTCCGTAACTCACATCTCTTTTTAAATGTTTGACTTTTTCTTTAATTCTTCACAGAAAAAGAAATCCAAGAGCACTGAGTCATGAAGATGAGTGGTCCTCCATCGCTGCAGAAGCAAAGGATGAAAGCATCACATCCTCTCCATCCACTTTCTAATCATATTTTAATGATCAGATGGATCTCTTAAGACTGTAAAGAGAAAATTATTTTTTATTTTGGTACACGTGTGGTATACGATGTCGCCGCTGTTGTTTTTTTTACTTAGGCTTTTTTATGATACTGCCATTGTAATGGTATGAATATGTAGAAGGGACTGACAACTTTTTGTTTCGTGGAATGATCCCACTCGTATTTTGTGAAATTCAGTCATTGATTGAACAGAAAAATCTTACACACGTTATCTTTCAGACTCAGGAAGGTTTCCCATGCTAGTGCTGAATCTTAATTTGTTGTCAATAGTAGCCTAGTAACTACTAGCTACCACAACATTTCATTTTATGATTAGTTTTATATCTATTCAAAAAAATGTGGGAAACATTTAACAGCCTGTTTTGGTTTTGGGTTAAATTTCTATGTTTATGAAAACTGTTTTTAAAAAGTGTTTTAAATGTTTGATAAAGCTTTTATAAATTCACTGTACAGTATGCTTTTAATACAAATTAAACTCCATTATGTGTGTTTTTTTAAATCCTGTGCCTGTCTGAAGTCTTTGAAGTTGATTGTTGTGGACAGAGGGGCAGAACTGTGTCTCTGCCGTGTGTGACCGACAGGTGGCGCTGCTGTGGCGTGCTGAGGTCAGACAAACCACCGAAGAAGAAGGTCAACTTCCGCTTACAGTGACGTCCACCGACATGAAATAAAGCTTCACTGTTTTCATGCAAGTTATCGACCTCAAAATAACTAAATGTGGAGGTTAAACAAAGTTCACCACAAAGCTAGCAAACAAGGCGACAGCCTGGAGGAGCTCAGGTTAAAGAGGCGAGAGCACGAGAAAGGTGAGTCTCTTTTAGCGCTAAAATACGATGTTTATTAGTAACTTAAGTGCGTGATTAAGTCAAAGGTTAAACAACAAACCAACGTAACTTACTGACAATTTAAAAACTCCGGTGAGCAGGGTTTAAATTGACATTAACGTCGGTTACTGTAGCGTTAAAGGTTAAAGTATTTAGCTAACAGTAATCTGATAACAAAGCATACAGTTATTTATCACCGCTGCTGGCTAAGTTCATATTTACCTGTTATATTTGATATAAATACGGCACCTACAAAAATATATCTTCGTATGACATTTGGTAACTTTTCTGTCATAAAATGTTAAATATTAATGTTTGTGTTATGATTTCTGAGGGGAGAAAAGTCATTTAGATAAAGGCAAACTAGCCTGGGTCCATTCACTATTAATGTCACAGCTGTCAAGACAAGAAGATAACGCTATCAGCCTATACAACAAAGGACAAAGTAATCCAATATTTAATCGTGATATTAAAGCCATTGTGACATCCTTATCCTTAAGTCAATGTCAGTGTCTTGCTTGTACTACATCTTCACACTGAACAGCTCAGTGTGATAGGCTACAGATGACTGAAGCAGAAAGTGATGTGATGTGATGTGATGTGTGTCTGTGGTAATTGCTGCAGCTCTGAGACAGGCCCGCAGAGACAGACAGCTTGTGAGCAAGAGACTCCTGCTGAATGAAGATGAGGACCAGCCGGAGCCCACCATGGACACTAACACAGCAGAACAGGTGAGACAGACGCAGTGATAGATAATGGTAGGTCAAGTAAAACTTGCCATCTGATCGGCTTATCATTTCCCCAGGACATGGTCACTTTGTTTCACAATCTTCAACACAGTGGGCCGGAGAGGGAGGCCCACCTGAAAGCCTTGAGTAAAGCCCTGCGTGACCCATCAGCACAGCTCACCTTCATCAAGTAGGGTGGTAACTTTTGTTGCCACATCAAATTACTTTAACTGATGTTTTTGGCATTTGTATCTCTGGTTTATTATGTGTTGTGTCTGTGTGCAAATCTGTCTTCTGTCTAGGAAGGAGAACAGCATGCATCTTCTGGTTAGCCTCCTCACTGGCTCTAATGCTACATGCCGTCTGCAGGCAGTTCGGTGTCTCCATGAGTTGTCTCACTCTCCCCACAACAATGTGGCGCCAGCCTGTCTGCCTGCCACCCCCTACCTGCTCACCTACCTGTCTGGCCAGAGCACAAAGTTCACTGTGAGTACCCACTCATACCAGGCAGTGTGTAATGTTATAATCAAATATTGCAGGATTGTTTTTTTTTTTAACTTTCCATGTGTGTATGTTCATGTGAACACAGGAGCTGTGTCTCTACACACTGGGTAATTTATTCCCAGACAGTGATGTTGTAAAAGACAAACTCGTGGCACAGGGAATCATACCAGCTCTGGCAAACTGTATAGAGGTAACGTTACAAGATTTCTGTCTTGTTTTGTTGTACTGTCTTGTTGTACTAACACCTCAGCTTTGAACACTTCTACTTTGAAGAAGTAAACCAATATCTTCACTGTGCCCTGTAAGATGTCTGTCAAAAAATTTGTAGAATTTGTGCGACAAAACTGAATCAAAATTAAATTTTCAACATTGCCTTGAACTGATGTCACGTAAGGTTAAATGAAGTGAAGTTAACGTGTTTCTTGATGTTTCTGCATCTGTGTGTGTGTTCAGAACCAGAGACATAACCTTGCGGTGGTGGAAGCTGTGGGCTTCACCCTCTCTCAGCTCCTCCAGGTCAAAGATGCTGCAGAGAAAATAATCCCGTAAGCACTCCATTGACACACCAGGTCATCTCTCCGTTCTCTAGATTGCTGTTCTCTCAGAAAATGTTACAATCATTTCTCATGTGAGGCATTGCTCACATTAAACACTGTTGTCAGCTGTATACTCGCCTTACTCTGTGTCTGCAGGACGGTCCTGGCCTCCAGCATACCTTCACACTTGTTATCAGTCCTGACGCCTGACCCCAAGTTTGGGCTGGCACCTGCCATTGAGTGTGCGTGGTGTCTCCACTACCTCACATGCAGGTGAGAGAGGAGGATATAATCAGCAGGGGTTAACAGTCTGTTATAATTACTCAGTTGACATTACATATACTTGCTCCAAAACATAAATACTAATGATGACGTGTCTCTCTTCTGTCACTCCAAAGCATTGAGGATAACAGAGTGCTGTTGGCTCATAGGGCCATGTTGCAGTGCAGTTCCCTATTAGTATCATTGGGTGGTGCTGTGGCTTCAGGAAACAAAGAAGAAGGAATGGAGCTGGTGAGGAATTGAATAGATGAAATCTGATATCTCAGTATGTTTGTTGCTTTTCAAACCTCTTGTTTTTTTGTTGTTGTTTGTTCTGTTCTATTTTTATTTGCTTAAAACAAATGATGTGTACTAGTATGTTTCACTGCTGACGATAGGGCCACAAGTGTGGTTGATTTCTTACTTTCCAATTCCCCATTCCTCTGGTTTCAGAGCATGTCAGTGACTGTAAATATGCTTGAGACAGGTAATCCATCACAGTAAACAATTAATGGTTTTATTCACGTGTTCATTTGTTTTATCAGAAATATGCTGTCATTGTCATCGTAAAGTATCTGCATGCCGTTCTTTGTTGGTTAAATTCCTCCAAATAATATCCAAAAATTTTAATTATGGGACTAATTTTGCTTTTAGTTGTTTTCTGCATCACCCAGACTGTAAAAAAAGTTTTTAAAACAATATTGACTTCATTACAGTGACTAAAGAAAGGAAAAAATGTCTTATTTTGATATATAAATAAATAAAGGTGAGTAAATAATCGCTGTGATCAATTACTTATCAAAAGGGACTGATCTTCACACTGAAAGGCAGAAAATCAAAGACTAATGAGCCACAGTGTCAAGCATATGTTAAATAAATACATGGTAAAAGCAGTATGGTATTGAAGCTGACACAGAGATTTGCAATGTGTTCTTTTTCTCCAGCTCATCTTTCCTCTGCTGAGGTGCGTAGGAAACCTCCTCTCCTTCTGCCCAGTGGAGGACCTGACCACTCAAGTTGGCGACCATCATATTGTGGCTGCTCTGTGTGCACTTCTTGAGGCCTACCTGCAGACCCAGCCGGCCTTGGCTAGAGAGAGTGCCTGGGTTCTCAACAACCTCACAGGTTTGAATATAAAGTCACACCTTATCTAAAGAGATAGACTGTGGATTTTGTATCTGAATGTTGTTATGTTTCGTATTCATGGGGTCTGTTCCAATGCATTGTCCTTCTCACTGCCACAGCTTACTCCAGTGCTTTCTGCTCTGCTCTGCTGACTCTCAACTTGGTCCCTGGACTGATCCAACTCCTCCCCTTCTCTCAAGGCATCAACACCATGGTCTGTGCAAGCTAAATCCAAACTTGATACAGTTGCTTTCATATAGTATTTCACTGTCATTGTAGCACTTGATGATGCACAATGTGTTTGCTCTGCTTCTCATATCTTTGGAATAATGTTTTTCACATGTTGCACATCTCACTGGTCCATGGCCACTTGTTTTACTCAGATCCTCAGGGTTCTAGCAAATATTGCCCACAACAGAAAAGAGTTTTGTGTCCAGCTGGCCAATCTCGGACTGCTGTCTGCACTCTGTGCCACACTTAAAATGGCCGACCAGGAGATGGTGACCCTGAGCATGGATGTCCTGTTCATGCTGGTAGTTAGTGGTCCACAGGTAAATTAGTAAAACCTTTGACTATTATGCTGAGTAGAAACAATCAAACCAGAGATTGATGAGATTTTACCAAGCTACTGTAGTTGCACCACCTTTTAAAAGATTTATGTCTTCCCTTTAGGTGGCCGAGGAGTTTGTGAGGCATGGCGGCCTGTCAGTATTAGAAGCCACCCAGTACAACAGCGAAGGAGAGATTAGACAAAGAGCAACATATCTCCTGAAGACTTTGGTATAGTTTGGTTTTGATTTTTTTTGATGATTTTGGACTGATTCAGAATTTTAAAAATGACTGATATCATTTGTTGTGGTGCAGGAGGAAAACATCTCGTGTTCCTGAACCAATGGGAGGTGTATCAATTCACACCCATGGGGTCCAGTGTGTCATTAAACACTGATTACATGGGGACAAGAATGCAGGACTTATTGTTTACTTTTTGCAATCTTTATAAAACACTGTTATTTAAATTGTTTTTGATACCTTTTTGAATATGATCCACTGGTCGTTTGATATTCATCATCTTCTGTGTTATCAGTGGTACTTTGAAATATGTAAAGATGAAATGTGTTTTTAATACCCAAGACTCTATCCTTACACTCATTCACAAACCTCTCACATGTTTATTTCTCTGTTCCATATTGTGCCACCAATAATATTTGATGTATTTTTGCTCATCAAAGTCTGTAATTTTTTTCTCCCGCTGTATGCACAGAGGAGGGGTTTATTTAACTAACTTTGAATATCTAAAATGAGCCTAATGTGAAAGCACACCTATGGATTTTGTGATCATGACAGTTTTTAAGAGTATTATGTATTTTGAGCCAATAAATCATCCAATAAATTAGAAAATATCATCTTCATAACGTTCACAAATGTAGAACTGTTTTTGAGTGTAAGATATTCTCTGGGTAACAATATTTGTAAGTCTTATTTAGTTTTACCATTAAATTCTAATAAAAGAAATCATCAGAACAGAATGATGTATGTCCATCACACATTCCTATTGTGTTTTAATGCATTGCAAGAGATGAATAACATACTAAGCTATAAACTGTTTCGTGTGTTGTTTTCCCAGTTGCTGCTCTGCATGGCCATGCATCCAGTGACAGGTTCAAAAGTGTCACCCAGTGGAATCAGTCGACATAACTGGTGACAATTTATCATTACCATGGATTTATATAGAAAGTAATAAGCACACTGACGGAAAATAATCATTGCTTTCAATCCTACTTCTGTCCACACCTGCCTGCAAAAACAGAAATTAAGACATCTCCCTTTCAAATGGCGCTTTAATACGAGGGCTGCAGGATTTATAGGGCCATAATCAATTTTGTATATACAATAGATAAACATTTAAATCAAGCCAGTGGTAACACTTCAACAAAAAGAGTTGTCAGAGTTTGGATTAATCCATTTAGTACCTCTTAAAAACAAAGTATTTTAAGATTTCTAATGACTAATCCCTGGTGTCGTTGGATTTCCACACAGATCTCGGGGATGGTTTTCATTTGATTTGATGACTAAGACATCATTGTGCTGAGTAGCAGTCTGTCTGAAACTGTCAAACAAAGTCCTTAGCTCCTCCCCCTGATGACAACAAAAACAAAACTCTCAAATTTCCCCACTTCCTCTTTCCACCCACACCATTCCCTTCCCGTTATCATTCACACTGCCTCTCTGAACGAAAAACTAAAACAAGGTAGGTCACTTCATGTTTTGCTATATGTGCCTGCATTCTTTGAGAATGCCTGTACAATCTTGCATGCAGCAGGCATCTGAACTCCTCTTGCTACACAACAATTATTCCTGCCTCTTAGAATCTGCTTAGTAGACTCTCAAAACGCAATCTGTACTGTCATGGGGAGAGTATACATCTGGATCAATTAATTCTTCTCTCCTCCCACAGCCAAACAAAGCCCATAGTTTACTGGCCATGGAGGGCAGCGAGTCATCGAGCAGAGAGAGAACTACAAGAAACGATGGGAATCAGGAGGCAGACCACCAGGTGTTGATGTCCAGCAAGCCTCTGCACCGCTTCCTCCGAAAAGAGCCCAGAAGTCTTGGGGTAACGCAACAAACCAGGGCCACAAGTTGTAAAGAAGTGTAAAGACACATATGTATACACACAGCAGCTGCAAACTGTTGTTATGCTGCTACTTCGTCCTTCCTCTTGTCATTTTCAGATTGTCCTTATAATCTTTGGATGTGCAGAGGTCCTGATGGGATTTCATCTGACCAGTGAAAATTTGACCACCTCTACTGCAATCTACATTCCTTTCTGGCAGGGAATTCTGGTACATAACATTTCTCTGATTAGCAGTAAAATGCTGAAAATGGTGAAATGTTGTACTTGATCAGACGTATCTTCACCCACATGCTACATTTCTCGTTTAAAAGCACTTGTCTTCAAAATTACAATGTACAGAGTCATAGTGGCTACTATAATGCCCTGAAAATTTAAAACGTAAAAATGAGTGTGCAGCCAGCAGCCAGCTGGAAATGTGGAAGCAGCTGGTCTGGCTCTGTGTAAAAATCAACACTAGCGCCTCTAGAGCTCACTTGTTAACACACAATAATTTGTTGGTTAATTAGAATTTATGGTGTTACACGGGTTGTGTGACAGGCTTTTTTTCTAGGCTGCGAGCACTTACTACAGTCTCCACTGTTTGCTTGGCAGCTGCTCCTGGCTGAGAAATAATTCCAGCACATATAAACCCCTGTAAAATGTTGAATGGCTGTGTAAGTGCTCAAGTTTTGGTACAGATTAAACAAATAAGATCACTTCAGAAGTGATGTAAGGTGGATTTTGTTGCGTTTTAGACAGAGCCAGGCAAGCTGTCTTCTCCCCCGTTTCCCTTTATGTTAAGTTAAGCTTACTGCTGACATGAGACAGTGATATAAATCTTCTCATCTATATCTCAGCAAAAAAAAAGCAAATAGGTGCTTTTCTCAAAATGTCAAACTGAAAGACAAAGTCAAAATGATGTGATAATGATTTTCTTTTGTTGTAAGTTTCTTATATGTGGAAACCTGTCTATCTACACTGCGATACATCCATCCAAGAAGATGGTAAGTATGCGCTCTACTTTTAGTGTTAAACTTCATTTAGTCGCCCTCAGTCTCTCTTTCTGTCTGAATAACTCCCCAAATCTTGTTGAATTTATCATTCCCAGGTGACTGTGTGTTTGGCCATGTATGTGGTTTCCCTGTTGGGGATCCTAGTTTCTGTTGGCTACCGGATATACTGCCTCATCAGAATCAGTTACTGGAGGGGAATGGGCAGATTCTATTGGCAGGAGGACTGGAAGCATTATGAAGTGGTGAGTTGCAGCCTATATTTTATCTATTTTATCTTGACTGGACAACAGGCACATTTTCACAATGTGTGAATAATTGAATCTCTCATTTTCTCTTAGGAGCAGCTTTTCATTGTGGAGGTCTTATTGTTCACTTCCTCTCTGGGCGTGTCAGTGCTCCTCATGTTCTTGTGTACTGTCGCACGTTTAGCTCTAAAATCTACACACACTCAGGTAAAACATTTTTCACTGTAACTTTGTCTAAAACAGGCCTTTCCCACTGAGATAGCATAGTTAAAATGAAATTTCTTGACAAGCAGCATATAAGTTGGAGACAGAAGTCAACAATGTACAAAGAATAACTGAAAAGCACGAACAAAGACATGAAAAGGGAGAAGTGAAGAAAAGTCATATGTAATTGCTTATTTCTGTGGGTTATTACCAGGGTTAGTTTTATTTATCCAGTATTTCACTGGGACAAAACATTTCTTCTACGTTAGAGCTGTGTCTAAATAATGAATATAATTTTGGTAGCATAAATCTTCTGCTTTTCTATGTTGTTAACACCTCAGATTATCTTCTGACCCCCCTGGTATGCTCGACAATCCTCTCTTGATGCTGAATACTGCACCACTACCATGAACCTTAACTTATAATCTAAATTTCGCTAAAGGAGTAACCTGACTGAATCCAAATCTACAATTTTTATTGTAAAAAATCTTAACAAAGACAGGCAGCGTCATCAATGAATTACAGACGAGCAACATAAAACGGATAGCACAAAACCAGAATTAAACAGAAATGCAACTCTAAAATCATAATAATAAGATGTCTAATGAATAATACAAGATTGTTTTCCTAGAACCAACCTAAACAGGACTTTAAAACCAGGAGCTGTCTGAAACCACAGGGCTAACAAATCATTTAGTTCACTAGCTGTGTCAGTCAGTCATCACTTTATTGCTTTCTTGTTATCCTCTTTACTGACCCGTATCACCTCCATATGTTCAACAGGTTATTATCCAGCGCATCCCGCCCCCACCGAATGGCACAACATCAAGCTAAGATCAACTCTTTGAAGTATTATCCCACAATAATTAACACTGATTTTCCTGCAGCACACCTACCCTGTGAAAGAAATATAACTCTTAACTCTTTACAGTATATTACATGTGAATGCTACATCACATTAAGGCAGCAGCCCTAACAGTAGCTACAGTGTTACTACAGTAAGAAATGCATTACGGAACCACATTTATTTAACATGCGCTTATGAATTAACATAATAACCACTAATCTCTCTAGCAAGGCTTATGCGTACTAACTATATCGCTTATACAGTAGTAAACCCTCACCTGTGTTACATTACTTTGAACAAAAGCCACAAGGTGAACAGGTCCTACATACTGATATCTATCAGTAAAGTCAACTCATGGTGATGTTATATTTCCAACTTTATTGTTTATTGTACAAACAATAATAATGTACAGTGATGTTATCATTTTCCCTCTGTTCCATACTACCCCAGTCTACAAGAAATCCAACTGTGAAAGTTAAATATAGTTTATATTTTGATTGTATATTGTGGTCATTGTTAGCTTCAACTGTAATGTCAACAACATATTTTCTGTTTATCATCATTTTCATCATTATTACTGTGTGAGCTGTGTGGTTATTTCAACTGTGCTTGCAGCTTTTGGTAATCAGTGTGAGCCTCTGTATACACTTCGCTGAAGACATTTCACAGAGTGGCCTTGCATGAATGAGCAGATGTTGGCTCCATGTTTTGTTTACAGGACAACACATCCACTCGTACATGTTTAAAGCATTAGAGTATATTTTAATACATTTGAGTTTGAATATCTTTACAAATGAGCTGAAACATCCATCCAGTATATCAGTATTTTCAAATCTTATGACTTGATGTATATGTTTCTATAGTATCTAAATGACTGTTATATGAAGAGCCTGCTTGGAGAGCTTTTTCCCATGAATGTGTGAAAAACAGATTTGGCCCCTGGGTTGGAACTACTTTTCAGTGATTGAGCTACAGCTTTGAGCTATGTCTGGTGCAATGATTGTAATGTACATTGTCTTTGTTGAATAAATAAAATAAAACATTTCTCAATTTGATGACATATAAGACACAAATGTATTTGCAGACAGCACTAACATATACCATCTGTGAAAGTCAAGCCTCACAGACACTCAGCATAGATTACATGGATTTGCAGATGAAAAATGAACACTTTGTGTTACCAAACTGATCAGCATCAAAACATTTCTGGCGTTGGCTCACTTTCTAGTGCTGGTGTTTCAAAGAGACCTGAGTTTTCAGGTGCCATCATCCTAGTTCTGGTTTTTCCAAAGACATGCCTTCTGTTTCATTAAGTAAACAGGTTTTTCTCCACTCAGCACAGATTCAAATACATTTTGTCAGGGCTCACGTAAACTTGTGTAAGCTGCTCAGCCATGTAGGTCTTGGGCTGCATTATGTGTCCAAGCTTACTCCATATATGGACTGTAAATAGTATATCATATGCAAGACATGTAGTCTATCAGTGGCAGATGATGTTCATAAGCATTATGATGTGGCAATCCTAGAACTTATTACCCTCCATGCACCCAATGTTGTTTAAATGTCAAACAAAAAACTGCAACGACACCAACAACATCTTGGTCACTTAATTTATTTCCAGTCATTTCACTGAGTAGACAAACAGTAGTTCAACATTGTAATAGAAGTCTTCCCCTGGTGGTGGTAATCTGGGGAAGAGGGAAATCCAGAAGAGGCATCTCTTGTAGTCATATTTGGTCCATGTTTTTTTATTTAATGTTCACAGTATTTAATAGACGTAGCTTGCTGTGTACAGAGACTGCATGGAGGCCTGGCCAGCTGAGCCGGTGGGCTTGTACTCTCCTTTGGAAGCCAGGCCATTGATCTGAAAGGCAACAGAGTGCAACATTTGGGGCAAAGTCAAATCAGAGTAAATGATCAGCCAAGTTACCTAAACCATATTAGTGCAAGACTCAAATGGCAAAAAGCTTTTTCTAATCATTTACCAGTCACTGTAAAGCTGGGTAATGCAAGATAAGACCCATTTAATAGCCAGTTTTGTGCACAGTCCACAAGTACAAATTGATAAGTGTGAATTATGTCTATTCATTGTTAGTGATAGCTGCCCACGTCTTACCTTGGCCCTGCTGCAGAAAGTTCCCTGTGCTGCTGCCTTGTTGGTAGCTTTGCCCTGCCAGGCTGCAAGAGCAGAGGCCTGGAGTGCACGGCCGTAAGAGAAGGTCAGTTTCCATGGGCGATGGAGGGGCACCTGGTTGATAGCGTTCAGGTTGAGGGAGGCCTCCTCCTCACTCTGGCCTCCAGACAGGAAGCAGATGCCTGGAAAGACAGAGAGTAGCATGCTACTTGTGTGTGGAAGTTACTCAAACTTAGACCTCCCTGCTTTTCTTGTAAAATGGGAAAAACTGGCCTTATGATGCTCACCAGGAACAGCAGCAGGGACAGTGCGCCTCAGAGCGGTTACTGTGGCCATGGCAACCTCCTGAGGTGTGTACTTCTTGGTGCAGGAGTGTCCAGCAGTGACCATGTTGGGCTTCAGCAGAGTGCCCTCCAGGTACACATGGTGGTCAGACAGAGCCTTGTACACAGCAGCTAGGACCTAAAGATGAAATGGCGGTTTTATTACTGCGTTTGCTTTAAACTGCATCATCTGCTGAGGAAGACAAAGCTGATGAACAAACCTTCTCTGTGACATACTGGCAGCGCAGCAGGTCATGGTCTCCATCAGGGAGGATCTCTGGCTCCACAATAGGCACCAGGCCATTCTGGTTGAGCACATAAATGCACATTTAAAATTACTTATTCTCAGCCAATATTTTGATCAATGAACTCAGTCATTTCTGTAGAGAATATGGCCACACACACACCTGTTGGCAAATACTGGCATATCTGGCAAGGACATTGGCGTTCTCTGCAATGCCGAGAGCTGATGGGCAGCCATCTGAGATCTTGAGCACACACCTCCACTTGGCAAAGTCACAACCGTCCTTCTTGTACTGAGCACAGCGCTCCGAGAGGCCATCAAGACCTACAGAGAAACAAGCCACAGACTGTTATGGTGGTAGTGCTCTGATTTAAATTGCTGATAGATATTTAGAAAATTTGCAATTAAGGCAGCGTGCACTTGCACTACACTTGGAGGCACAGATAGAAATAGAATTAGCTTTCACCTTGTGTGGTTGTCTCTCCATCTGTTCCATTTAGACCAGCCGTGCCTTTGTCCACCTGAAGCAAGAAAACCAAACACTGATTAACTTACAAGGCATCAACATGGAAGACACCTGAAGGTGCGTTCATTCGACTAGACTCAATCTCCACTTGCAGGCTCCGCACCTTGATGCCGACAACAATGCCCTTGTCCTTGACGACTTGGGGGAAGAGCTTGCCGCTGTCAGATTTCTGGTAGAGTGTCTCGTGGAAGAAGATGACCCCACCCACGCTGTTGGCGATTGAGGCATCGGAGGAGAAGAGGATGTCACGGAAGCAGCGGCGGTTCTCCTCTGTGTTCTCCACGTTGATTTTCTGGAGACGCTTTCCCATGGTTCCTGGAAAGAAGAGGGTAAGGAAATCATTAGAGCTGCACACACTGCAGTCACCTCTTACCATACAATAACTGGCACTAGAGCCTCACCTGTTGATTCATCTGCAGCCAGGATTCCCTTTCCTGGAGCCACGATCCTCTGAGCGATGTCAGAGAGCTCCTTCTTCTGCTCCGGAGACAGGGATGGGAACTGATGAGTCATCCTGGAGGAGAGAAACAAGTTATTTCACAGGTAATCAGCAAGTATGAGGAAGATTTAATTCTTTTCCCCCATCAAACACAATGAACCTCAGACATCCCGCCTATTGCATCACCTCTGTAAATATTTGGCCTGTGTGGTTGAACTTTGGCCTGCAAACAGATATGTCTTGCCTTCAGATAGGAGCAACACAAGTTCATAGTTCACTCATAGTTGTTGGCTTTCCCAATACTTTGTGCAGAAGACACCTCAGCTTAATACAAAAGACAACGAATTAATTAAAAACGCCAGGATGTGCAATTTGTTTCAAATATTTGCACAAACCTAAAGAAGCCTAAAGGCAACTTTCACCAAACTGCGCACATCTATATTTAATATTTCAAAGTAAAGTCACCGCCATTCTGTATTGCAAAAACGTCCTAGTTTATCAGTGGAACTCGAGCTTACGGACCATCCTGTCTATCCAGTTCTACTGCAAGTATAGTCTAGTGAAAACTTACATTAAATTCCACAACGGAAACATTACAACTTCCATGGCTGCAGGTTTAGAGGCGTGATGAACCCCAAAGAGTACGCAATAGTTCAGATCATTTTGCATGAAAGCAAACAGAAATCAGCAACAGAAAGAATATGCAAAAGCTAAACAACTGTCTTACTTGAGAGTTTAGACAAACAGCGACGGCAACAGAAGTGTCAGACGGCCTCCACAGCCTCCAAACAGTGACTGGACTGATTGAGAAGGCCGAGCTCCGGGTCCACAGCTGTATTTATCGCCCGCTTGGTGCTGTGGAGGAGGTGCTCGTGATGTGGCGGGGCGTGTGTGTCCCCGGTAGCGGGATTGGCCCGGACAGGAAGCCAGGGGCGGCGTTTGCGAGGTCTGGCGTCAGTGATCCTTTGTGGACTTTAGGCTCATATCTGGGCAGTCGAGTTGAAAACAAGAAAGGAACATTGTGTGTCGTCTGAAAACGACTTGCAGTGTGAAGGTCTGCATGCATGCATGCATGCATCACACAGTCCTGAATCAGCCCCGCCTCTCCTTTCTGCCCACTGCAGCCTGTAGGCCTACTGTTTCTGCACTTTGAGAAAATTATGAAAAGCAACGTGAGAGGCCTGCTGCAATCCTGCGATTCAGGTTTCAGTGTCTCATTTGTCCTGGTGAGAGTGTAGATTACAACAGCATGTGATATGTCTGTCTGTCTGTCTCATTTTAGAGGACAGTGTCCTCTGCTCCCAAGACAGTGGATGGAATTGATTTTGTTAAATTGATATATAATATTAATGTCCCAGATATGTGCTTTTATACATAAGACACACTTAAAGAGTATTAAACTAATTCAAAGAATCACTCCCACTAAAGCAGATCTGTCATCTGATCCCCATCATTTCCAAACATTAGACACAGAGGTCATAATTTATTTTCTTTTTTGGTTAAAATTATGTCTTCTGTAAAGTCCTGCAAGTCAATGTACTGCTTATATTTTCATGGACCATATATTTCTTAGTGTGAAAGGTAGAGGTAATCAATTATTTCCCTTCTCATCCTGACACAAGGTTTCGCTGTTATTCGTTAGATTTTGAGCTGTGTGAATAAACCAAACTCAAAATTGATGTAATTTTCATCAGGAAATGCATCTAGTTCTGCTAATACCTGTCTACATTTGACACCAGGAGAAAATAGCTTATTATCTTTTAATTTATGCCATTATAATTGTCATTATAGCTTAATTGTCATAACTGATTCACTTTCAGGTTGAACATACATTTTGGAAAATCACACTAGTATAGGACCAGGTTTTGGCCTATTTCATGGATTGGACAGAAATATGCCATCAGTTACAACTGCAAAACCTGCTTTTTCATGCTACCTTGTGTATCTGCCCAATGCGTCACACCAATTGTTAAGGACGTTATGCATAAACAGTTCTCTTATCGACTGCTGAAAATGGCCCAAAAAAACCTTGTAGGGGTGTTTGTAATGCTCCCACTAGTCCATGAGTGACCTCAGCAGATAGGGATATTTGAACCGATAGGCTTGAGTAGATCTGTAACTTACAAATAACGACATGCTGGCTTTTACACAACCTGGACTCTGTGCCGTGTGCAATGTACTTTTTAATAGTGCTGATCAGAGTTCAGTCTTTGTCCATGAGCCTCTGCGTCTACAGAGTGCAAAATGTTGTCCAGATAAGTTTTCTTACCCTCATAAATATGCAAACTAAAAAAATAAATTAAAAAAAAGATAGCATAAGAGGAACGTTGGTTTAGTTGTTTTGGTTGCCCAATGATCGCCACATTTGCAACTCTTGATCAATGAGTCTGTGGGAAATGCAATCCAAAAGTGTAGCAACACAGAGTATCTTATCTCTACAGTGAAGCCACATTGCTATGATCAGGACATTCCTGTTTTGTCTCTGTAGTTTCGATAAAGGGAAGTTATCTATGTGCATTACAACTGTCTTAATTTAGCCACAGGTCTTTCAATTCAATTCAATTCAATTTATGTTGTATAGCCCAATATCACAACAGAGTTGTCTCACAGTGCTTTACAAAGTTCACTGAAATAAACAAGAAGTGTAAGCGAACAAACAATCTAATAAAGAGTCCAGCAGTCGATGAGGCCAATGGATCTGTCCGATGGATCAGTCCGAGGCATCACCTGCCCTTTATGACCCTCCTTCTTCGGGAAGGAAAAACTCAAAAAACCCATTGGGAAAAGAGAAACCTCCGGGAGCACCACAATGAAGGAGAGATCCAGCTCCTAAGGACAGACAGGCTGTAGCCTTGGACAAATGCACATCCATTGGCTGATGGAGAACCACATCAGCCAATGGATGGACCAGGACCAGGATCCACAGGAACCCGAGAACCACATCAGCAGAACCAGGACCAGGATCCACAGGAACCAGAGAACCACATCAGCAGAACCAGGACCAGGATCCACAGGAACCAGAGAACCACATTAGCGGGACCGGGACCAGGACCCACAGGAACCAGAGAACCACATCAGCAGGGCCAGGACCAGGATCCACAGGATCCACAGGAACCTGAGAGATGAGAAAGCACAGAAAGGCTCCGGGGAAGATAGCAAGTTAGAGGCAGACATTTGACTGACATGAGACATAACGATGAAGAGGAAGAGGAGGAGAGAGAATAGAGGAGCTCAGTGCACCATAGGAGTCCCCCGGCAGTCTAAGCCTGTAGCAGCATAACTAGGGGCTGGTCTAAGGCCTGAGCCAGCCCTTAACTATATGCTTTGTCAAAAAGGAAGGTTTTTAGTCTACTCTTAAATGTAGAGAGGGTGTCTGCCCCCCGAACCCAAACTGGAAGGAAGTTCCACAGGAGAGGAGCCTGATAGCTGAAGGCTCTGCCTCCTGAACTACTTTTGGAGACTTTGGGAACCACCAGTAGGCCTGCATTCTGGGCGCGCAGTGCTCTAGTGGGGTAGTACGGTACTATGAGCTCTTTAAGATATGATGGAGCCTGACCCTTAAGAGCCTTGTAGGCTTTTCACTTTCTTAGGCTACAGCACACTGTTTGGGACCTAGTAAATGTACATTATGACACTTCACTGTATAGCCTTACTTAAGAAAGGGTTGGATTACTACAGATTTACAGGGGCCCCGATAGCACCAGGTTCCCCGTTGCTTATGGGTGATTTGCTTGTGAATTTGCACCACTATAATACCATATTCAACTGGATCCTGTTATGTAATCATGCAGCCCAACCTTGCTGGCACCTGAACCATTTCAATCTATAAACTATAGTGCTCGCATTTTGCTAGATTAAATTGTGTTAAATGGTATAATCACGAATAACAGCAGCACACTTGGGCCATGGTAGTAGCCTAGCCTTGGATATTAGGAAGGATAGATTTGCAATTCTCGCGAGATTTATAAACATTTCTTAATGGTGAGCATTGTTAGCATATGCTGTGGGGTTGTTAGTCATGTGTGGACCGTTAATCCTAACCTTAACCTTAACCATAACTAACCCACATGTAAACCCAACGATAAACATAACCCTAAGCACAAACTCAATTCTTAACTCAAATCTCGCGAGAGTTTCTCCAAACTAGGCCCCCGTCTCCATGTGTACTGAACCCTCCATGACAGTAGGGGGCGCGCTGTCAGCTGGATTCACACCAGGCTGGTTTTTACTTCCGTTTCCGAGAGGCAAAGAGCCGCAACAACAACAGCCACATACAGTTTTAGTTCATTATAAACCTCCTAACATTAAAAGCGGTAAGACTGAGGTTAGGTGTGGTTGATGTTGACAATATTTTAAAGTAAAGGCGCTGATTTGTCGGGTCGGGATAGAGTTCCTCTGAGCATCAGCGGCATCTAAAACTAGCGTTAGCAAACGGCTAACGTTAGCCTGACGTTTCACTGACTGATTAAATCAGCTTGTTCGGGGTTCAAAATGCGATTTATCGTTTTGTGTAATTTTGTTTCGACCTCTCAGCACTTAGCTACATGAATAGCGTGTCAAAGTAAACATTAGGGCAGATAGTTTCGACCACTTAATGGTTTCTAGCTCTTTGCATATCTGAATCCATCTCGCCTCCACATTGTTCATCAGTCACATTCAGCTTTTTTTTTCCGTCTCTGCTTGTTTCAGGAGTCTGAGGATGTCGGGACAGAAGCGTCCGGCTGACCCCAGTGGTTCCTCCGTCTCCGGTGCGCCCCCAGAGAAGCGGAGGGAGAGGGAAGGAGAGGACGGGGGTCCCGGTGTCAGCGCGGCTGCTGGGGGGAGCACCGCGGTGGAGACAGTTATCAAACTGGGAGGAGTGTCCAGCTCAGTGAGTCCACCGCTAATGTGTTTATTCACAGCCTTCACTGCAGAAGTGTTTTGTCTGTTTGTTTAGCTGCGTTTTCTTTTGTGCTCATGTTCTAATCAATTGTTTTTCAGGAAGAACAAGACATCAAAGCTCTCCAGGCGAAGAACCGAAAGTTGGGAGAATCTCTTGATTTAAGACAGGTGAATCTGCTCGTCAATATTTGTTTGCCACTTTTTGTACACACACAGGACGCTGCAAGCATGTACTCTGTTTTGTAGGAAAGTTAATCCCTTGTGTGGTTTGGTTGCAGGTTATTGAGGATGAACTACGAGAGCGAATTGAGAGACTGGAGACCCGGCAGGCCACTGATGATGCCAGTCTGCTGATCCTCAATAGATACTGGAACCAGGTAAACGATTTCAGACAAGGAAGTGAAAGCAAAAATGACTTGTCACGACAGCGTCAAAGAGTCAAAGCATGATCCCACTTTCTCTCCTCCAGTTTGATGAAAACATTAAGCTGATCATCAGGCGTTATGACCAAGCAAGGAGCGAACCTGAGAAGTCTATAGCAGGTGAGGGACGGAGCCTCAAGCCAGAAACTCCAGAGCCTGATGGCGACTCCAACCAGGAGAGGGCCAAGGACAGAGGTAAAGATTTAACTGACTCAGGATCATGACTTTCATAGCAATAACATATAGAAAATTAATCAAAGCTATATCCCTCTTTCATTCTCAGGCAACCAAGGAGAGGCAGCGAACTCCTTCTTGGCCACGCTGGCGAGCAGCAGCAGTGAGGAGATGGAGGCTGAGCTTCAGGAGAGGGTGGAGTCCAGTCAGAAGCAGGCCAATCAAGTCGTCGAGATCTACGAGTGTCTGAGGAACACAGTGGACAAGCTGAAGACAGAGCTGGACTCTGGAGCTGGTGAGATAAAAGGAGGGGAGGTTTGGGTGGAGGAAGACACGATAGAATTGCAGTAAAAAAGTACAGCTGAGGAAAACATGTTTACACTTTAAAAATGTGATATTATTGTTGATTGTCTTTGCAGAGGGCAGTCTGTGGCAGGTAGCTTCCAAACTGAACTCCCTCCTGACCAGCGAGAATGAGCGGCTACAGCAGCTGACTGAGGACCTCAAGCAGAAGCACAGTCACATGACGAGCGAGGTACAAGCCATAAATCCTCCCTTATTCCTCTTATGTTCCCCCTCAGGTCATTAGTGGAAGCTAATGGGGATCCAAGTGAGTTAATAAATAAAAGAAAGAAAGAAAGGTTGGAATTTGTGCAAAATATTTAATTCATTTCAAACTCACTATCACACTGTCGCTCACTTTGTAAAAGCAAGTTATCAAAAACATTGTTCATTTGTGTTTTACTGACGCTCATCATCCTCTAGTAACCATTGATTTGTTGCAGAGGAATAGCTTAGGGAGGATTATGTTGCTCTTAGTCTGTGGTGCCAAGTCTCTCTGTGTTCCTGTCTTGTCCAGTCCCGGTCTCTGGGTCGTGCAGCTAACAAAGCAGACCAGCGCGTCAATGAGCTGCAGGTTCTGATCGAGGAGCTTCAGTGGGACATGGAGAAGATCCGACGGAGAGAGAACAGACTGAATGCTCACCTGAGCGAGATACTGGAGAGGGTGAGGATGTGTTCTCTCTGTCTGTGTGTGTGCGTACGTCTGAGAATATGTCTGTGTTGTGCAAATGTTCAGATGATTATATTAAAGTAGGTTATAACACTCCATATTATGCATCCCAGGTGAACAGCAAAGGCTATAAGGTGTGTGGGGAGGCCAGCAGTGTTTGTGGGACCATCACTATTAACAAAAGAAAGGTAGGAATTTCACTTTACAATTTTGGTAATTAAGACAAAAGTGTTAAGTTTGATTCCCGCAAATTCTTTGTTGCCGGGCCTTGCTTTTCATACATTTTCGTTCATCTCCCCTTTCAAGTTTGAAGAAATGAACAGTGAGATGGAGGAGAGCAGGGAGCTGGCAGAGAACCGCCTCATTGAGCTGCAGAAACTCCAGCAGGACCTGCAGAATGTGCACCAGGACAACAACAGCATGAAGGTAGACTTGTGTTTCTCAAACACCATTCATTCTCATTAATGCATTATGGTATTCTATGAATCATGGTGACAGACCCTCGTCAAAAGCACTAAAGGATTTCATTATCATGTAAAATCACACGAGTAAACTACAGATGATTTAAATTTACTGCTATGATTGAATACATTTTACCAGATGCCACATGAATGTAAAAAGAGGATATGGATTAAAATTCATCCATGGGAAACGAAGTACTACATCAGTTTAAATATTTACCTAGAAATCTCCCTGGTGAACTAAACAAACTGTTATTCAGTACTTACTTACTTATTACATATTTGCCATCTTTTGCTCCTGTTTCTTTTCCTCTCCCCTTTCTCTCCGTTCCCCTCAGACGGAGCTGCTGAGTCGAGCAGAGGGCATGGTCAAAGAGACTTCTGAGTATCGCTGTCTGCAGTCACAGTTTTCTGTGCTCTACAACGAGTCTCTGATCCTCAAGGCCCAATTGGACGAGACCCGGGCTCGTCTCAACACTACCAGGACGGCAAGGCTTCGACAGCTGGAGCACATGGAGGTGTGCGTGTGCGTGTGCGTGTGCGTGTGCGTGTGTGTGTGTGTGTCCTTTTCTTACTCTCATCCCCTCTGTGTGCAGAATGATGAAGTGGCTCTGCAGAGGAAGGTTCGTACGGAGGTGTTCCAGCTGGAGGACACACTGGCTCAGGTCAGGAAGGAGTATGAGATGTTGCGCATCGAATTTGAACAGACACTTGCAGCCAACGAGCAAGCAGGTAACTAACAGGTTCTGACTTAAATAGTGGATGAGGTGCTTGAATTGAAAGGCAGTAGAACGAACAATCGAGTCCTAATCTGGACTCTGACTGCCTCTTTCTCTCAGGTCCTATCAACAGGGAGATGCGTCACCTGATTAGCACGCTGCAAACCCACAACCAGCAGATGAAGGGAGAGGTGGTGAAATACAAGATCAGACTGAGAGAGACACAAGCTGAGCTCAACCAGGTAGGTTGTGCAGTCACCTCTCGGCAACAAAAGAAATTAAATAGTTATAGGTCACTTTGATAGCGACACATCTGATGGGTGTAGTAAAGGAGCACACCACAGCACATCACACTAAAACACATTAATCTGCTGTCTGTTTAGGTCCGTGCTTCAAAGGGCAACGCCATCCTCCAATCCCAGTCTAGCACGGAGATGGACGTGAAGGATGAAACTACCTCTCCTTCAACCCTGGCCATCTCTGGGGAACCTGTGATCAAGACAGAGCCTGACAATGGCTGCTCCACACCCAGCAGCACTGGTAACTAATATCTAGTTGACCGTCTACGAAATGTTAGAATGTAAACAACCAAAATGTGTTTGATTTCACGGTGCTCTTAAACATTTTAAAACATATTACAATTGCAATTTTCGTCCTTTAGGAGCCTCTGTAAAAACAGAGCCTGGAGTAGAACCTGAGGCAACAGTAAAAGAGGAGGAGAAAGAGGAGAAAAAGGAGAAGGAGGAAAAGAAAGAAAAGGACATTATAAAGAAAGAGGAGAAAGACAGAGAGCGGGAGAAAGACAAGGAAAAGGAGAGGGAGAGGGCAACTCGCAGCAGTGTGATAAAGGACGAGAAAGAGAAGCCTGGGAGCAGCAGCCAACCTGAGGAGTCAGCAGGGGAGCGCCTGTCTATGGTCGGAGGGTCGAAGAGGAAGGAGATGGAGCAGCTGAAGATTGTCCGAGCAGAACTCAAGTAAGACACTTGTGGGAGTTGATTTTAGCTGATTTTTTTTTTTTTTTTTTAAACCACAAAATAGACTTGAAAAAACTTGGTGGTCATCCATGTGTCAGCAAGTATTTAATCATGATGGATCATTTAAGTTTTTGTGTAGATGATCACAAATACCTCTGTTAATACTAAGAAATATAAACCGTAAATATGCATATTACAAAGACAATAACAATGCTGTGCCATGTTATGTTTTTAAAGAAACCATATATACACCACAGGTGCAGCGCCCAATAAAACTGTCTAACATTCGTCTTACCCATACCACGTGAAAGAAGTCACCATCATGATTCTGGGAATCACCAGCAGTAACTTCTGAGTTGTCAAAAAAAAAGCCACGAAAACAAAACAAAACTGCTGGCTTCCGTCTCAAAAAAGGAAGTGACCAGAAAAAAAAATAGCAGTAATTACCAATGGGAATAGAGTGAAATGGAGACTTGCCCTTTAGTCACTTTCTGTCTGGTGGGGTAGTGGTATAAACCGCTTCAGCAGTTGAGCTGGGACCCTGGGAAGCTTCACACCTGGCATGTCCCCAGGCCTCCTGAGGGGGTTTGCATCTTTCTCACCTTTTTTCACCTCTGAGTTTTCACAGCTGCCATTGATTTGTGACCTCTGATGGAGGTTTGTATGATTTTCGCTGATGGTGATAGTTTTGTCAAAGACTCTTAACTTACTTTGACTATGCAGGAAAGCCCAGGAGTCCCAGAGGGAGATGAAGCTGCTGCTGGACATGTACCGTTCAGCACCGAAGGAGCAGAGGGACAAGGTTCAGCTCATGGCTGCAGAAAAGAAATCCAAGTCAGAGGTGATCCAGTACGACGCACTATAGAACAGAGTCACCTACACACAGACATTTACACAGACATGTGAACACAGTCAGTGTTAAGACGCAGGATAGTGAATGTATGTATAATTGTGACATACGTTTGTGTGGATATATGGACGGCTAGTTAATGGATATTTGTGTCACAATAGTAATTATTAATGGTGATGTATTATAGCAGTCTTTTAGTAACAATGCTGATTCCAGGGAGAGGAACTGCGGCAGAGGCTGAGAGAGCTGGAGGAGAGGGAGAGGAGGGAGGGCAAGAAAATGGCCGATGAAGAGGCCCTCAGGAAGATCCGCTCTGTGGAGGAGCAGATCGACATCCTCAACAAGAAGCTCTCTATAGCTAAACAGGTGTGTGAGCTGGTCAGTTTGCTTTTATGCACAAACAAAACTTGTTTTTCTTGTCTAACGCTCGGCCTCTCCGCTCCCTCCGCAGGAGGAGGATGCATTGCTGAGCGAGATGGATGTGACGGGCCAGGCCTTCGAGGACATGCAGGAACAGAACATCCGTCTGATGCAGCAGCTCAGAGAAAAAGACGATGCCAACTTCAAGTTGATGAGTGAGCGGATCAAGTCCAACCAGATCCACAAGCTGCTAAAAGAGGAGAAGGAGGAGCTCGCCGACCAACTGCTCACTTTAAAAACTCAGGTGAACTAGCAGACGTAGGGCGCAATGTGCAAGAATAGGAGTTTTTAGATGCTAGTTTTGTGACTTTTAATGGAATTATATTCAACAGAAAATGTAAAATTTTAGTTTTTCACAAACGACTAAAAGTTGGAAACGTCCATACATTGCATGTTATGAATACTTTACAAACTGTATTTTTTTGGTGCCTGATTCTGTGTCTTTTCCCAGTTTCTAATCTTTTTCTTTAGACTTCTAGCTGTAATGTGTTTTTTTTAATATTCATATTTTTCGGGATTGTGCCCATTTGTCAGGTCGATGCCCAGCTACAGGTGGTAAGGAAGCTTGAGGAAAAGGAGCGCCTCCTGCAGGGCACCATCAGCACTGCTGAGAGAGAACTGACTCTTCGAACGCAAGCTTTGGACATGAACAAACGCAAGGTAACACATTGTTCAGTGATGATGACATATAGCTGCAGAGTAAATCGATCCTATATTGACATTTGGATTGATAGTTATTCTTAAACACGCATTCACACACTGTATATACATGCATGAAGGACTGCCTGTCCTATTGAGGAAAAATAAAAGCATCTCTCTGTTCGTCTTCCAGGCTCAGGACTCTGCGTTGCTGTCGGAGGAGGTGCGGACTCAGCTAGAGCAGGTTCAGCAGAGGCTCAACCTGGTCAGAGAGGAAGTCGTAGAGAACAGTATCTCCAGGGAGAAAGAGTCATTTAACGCCCGACGAGCACAGGTAACAACATACACAAATGAGCTCAACCCATAAAGTTTCAAACAATTCATGGACTGAAAAGACAAAACACTGTCCAAACACACAGTTTGATCCTTAAAGCATTAAAAACATATTGGTATATACTGAGGATAAGACTGTTTATGTTCATAAAGTAATGGGATGGCTCTCTGTTAAAATACACTGCATGTTTTCTAATGACAAATTAGATTGGTGGATTGAAACCCTCCGTTTCCGCCTCCAGTTACGTTGTTCTACAGAAATTGTGAAAAAGTTCAACATCAGCCCCATTTTTACTGTGAGCTTTTGTGTTCACTTGATTGTGGGTGAAGTTCCAGCATCTTAGTCTCCAATATTGCGAATGACTATTGAATTTGTAGCGCCTGTCGTCAAATAAAAGTAAAATGTGGCAGACAGACTCTTTTTATTTACTTAGGTGTTAACTCTCACCAACTCTCAACTGTGTTTCAGGAGGACATCTCCAAACTCAGGAGAAAGATCGAGAAGGCCAAGAAACCAGCTGAGAAAATCAGTAATGGAGATGATATCCTAAATGAAGAAATTAATGAATATAAGGTTGGTTCTTGTGGTATAAAATATATTGTTGTATATAGTTTTAGGCCCCTCTCCATGTTTTGAATGGCTCACACTAATGCTCAGACTCAATTGTCACTAAATCAACTAGATGCACCAGTATTTAGCTTTTGTTCTCTACCAAGTAGTTTTGTGCATGACTATTACATGCATAAGAACATCTGTAGTGACTTTTAAAATGCACTCACTTGCTATCCTGCTCGGAGTTTGTTTTGAAGATTGACACCAGTCACATGTCGTAGAGTAAATATGAAGCTACACTCAGCAGCTAGTTTAGCTTAGCACAAAGATGAGAGGCAGTGGGAAACGGTAAGTCTGAAGGTAATCCACCTACCAGCACCTCTGACGCTCGTCAATTAACGCATTATTAACAACTAATCAATGTTTATCAAGTGAAGACTCGCAACCAAAAAACAGTCCTCAACATAACACCTAGTAAATCGATGACTTCCTGTTTTTACACATTAGTTTTTGCACAGATTCTGTGAGCTTTGGACGAAGCCATGCTAGCTGTTTCCCCATTGTTTCCAGTCTTTGCGCCAAGCTAACAGTTGCTGGCTGTAACCTAATATTTACCATAAAGACATGTGATATTTACATTCTCATCAAACTCTCTGCAAACTCTCTCTGAATAAGTGTGTTTCCCAAAGTGTTTACAACAGTTCTTCATGCTCAGAATATTAGCATTAAAAAAAGGACAAACCACAGTGTGAACTAATGCTCATATTCTTTGATATGAACACCTGAGGTGGGATATTACAGCAGGCATGTCCACTTATACATGGTGGTCCCTGCCACAGCAACAGGAGTTGATGACTTTCTACCAAAAGCACTAGACAGAGGTTGAGGGGAGTCTCAGGGCTCTGTTTGTCTTGTAAGTGGGAAGTTTATCCGAATAAACCGGAGTAATCTTTATCACTGTGCTTTCCACCAAATGAGACCAACTGTCGGTGTGATCACACTCTTGACGAGATTCACGAGAACACTTAAAATTCCAACCAACTGTGCAAAGACTCAACATCACACATTGAATGACAATTGCAGTCTGAGTAGTCACTGTCCAAGCGGTTAGATGTAATCATGAGGGTCTTGATAATCAGTCGTGGTCCCATCAGGGTTATAATCAGTCTTCAAGGACAGTTGAGCCTAAAGATATTTGTGTCCATTCATTACAAACCGTTAAGCTCAGGACCAAAATGTCTTCTCAGATTATTGCTCAAATCACCCCCCCCCCCCCCCCCCCCCGTCTCTCTCTCTGTCTCTGTCCTCCTCCCCCAGGCACGCTTAACGTGTCCGTGCTGCAACTCTCGGGTGAAGGACGCGGTACTGACAAAGTGCTTCCACGTCTTCTGCTTCGAGTGCGTTAAGACTCGCTATGACACACGTCAGAGGAAGTGCCCAAAGTGCAACGCCGCCTTCGGAGCAAACGACTTCCACCGCATTTACATCGGCTAGAGCTGCCACGGATACCTGCGAGGAAACAGGTCCACGAGATAAGCAGTGGTACGAACACTGCCGGGAGCAAGACTCACCCCCTCCTCCAGTGTGTGTGTGTGTACAGGATACTATCAGTGCGATATCTCTGTAAGACTCCAGCCTCGAAGGGCCCAAGTAATGCTCTGAACTGAAGCTTTTACTTTTTTTTTTTTTTTTTAACAATGACTTAATTAAGCTTCTCCAAACCAGTATCCTGTACTTTACTGTACATTTTCAGGTACTGGTGCAGAGAGGATGTAGAGAAATGAGATTCTGTGAGTGTGCATCACATACTGAGTTTTGTGGTGTGTGTATGTTCGAGTGTGTGTGCGTGTTTGAAAACTGGCAATTACACATAACATTACACAAAGAAAATGATTATTACAGCGAGAAAATAGAATTCCTGCCAGTGTTGTGGTTGCTTGTATCATGTTGGTGTATGAGTGTGAGTGTATGTGTGTGTGTGTACATATTGTATTTCATTATTTTTTATTTGAATATTCTTTCTTCTGGCTCCAAACTGTCCTGAAATCTTTCAGATCCCACTTGATGCTGTGTAATTGCTGTTCTACTAGTTATTAAACTGACATCTGATCCAGCCTCTGCCTCCATTTCACTATAATCAAATATTAAATGTTTATCAAACCCTGTGAATAATCTTAACATTTGACCTGCGATTTTAAACCACAAGTCCCAGTGTGCAAATCTCCGTTCATGCGCCTGCAGAGCTCCTTCCTCCTCCTCCCCTCCCTGAGGATGTAGACGTGTTTTCATACCGTCGGTGGAAACGCTGGAAGCAAGGGAGCGTCATGCGGGAACAAGCGATAAGGGACTTTTTTAAGGGTTGTGCAACATAATCCATCGCAGCGGTGTGTTTGGTGCAAGCTCGGAGACAAAGGAGCACCAAACTTTGCTGCTGTGGAGCCCCGATCTGAAATAAGAGGCTTTAGCAGACTCGTGGTCGGCTCAGCGTCACCGCGATTTTACCCTTTTCTTTTTTACGCGCAAAGCTGCAACACCACTTTTTTAGCGCCGCGTCTTTTTTAATAACAACTCTCTGCTGCATGTTGACTGACGATTAGATATCTCACCCAGTGCCGGATCTAAGCCTTTAACAGTTTCTTACCAAATATAGCCACTGTTAATGCTGGAGTGTCCTTGACGGAGCGGTCTTAGACTGGATCTTTGCAGCGCTGCCAAAGTTTATAATTAAATACCAGGATCACTAAGAGTCATTTGGGTTTTTTTTAACCAGCTAATTTTGTCCAACCTGCTAAATGTTCACTTGAATCAGTTTGTGTGTTATTACTTTCCTGACTTGTTTTTCTGCCTATTGTGAACTGCAGCATGCTCATTTAAAAACGCTCCGTAGCCAAAGACCGCTCTCAACAGAAGCCATTTTTAAGTCTTTGATTTACTCGCCTGTCTTGAGTCAATTCAACACGAGCTGCTCAACCTGCTCCGGACTGCAGCATTAATCGTTTTTTTTCTTTTATTTTAATTGTTCTTCATATTTCTGTCAATGAGTTTTTGTGCGTCTGGCTCTGGGCGCGGTGGAGGTGCCATGGCTCGGTTTTTCCTCACCATCTGTTTGTTGGCGCTGGGCTGGGCTGGAGCTGAACCTGAGCAAGCCTGGCCGGGAGGGGAGGGCCCACCGGCCCCGGTCACCCTCCGTACCGTGATCACCGGGACCTGCCAGGAGGTCCAGCGGTACGCGGAGTCACTGGTGGGGAGCGGCGTGATACGGTCAGCTGCTGAGGTACAGAGGAGCAGCACCACCTGTTTCTCTCGCTGCACCAGGAAGTGGCTTTACACTCTCCTTTTCCCCACTTAATTCTAAATATTCTATTTTACTTGATGTTTGGTCTACCCTCACTGGTTGCTCTGTCACTATTCTTGATCAATAACTGTATCTGATCACTAATTTTCAACTCCAACCCTGTCGTCTTTCTCCATTCATTCCCTCACCCTTCACACACATTCCCCTCCACATGTCCCCTCAACTTGTTAATCTCTCCTCTGATCCCCTCATCTTCTCTGCCCTCACTTCACGTCTTCTCATATCCATGCATCCCCCCCTCACTCACTCACACACACTTCTCTGTCTTCCTGCCTTCACCCCTGCTGTGGCTCCCTTTTCCCCAGAGTGCAGTGTTGTTTCTTGAGTCATTGCTTGGTCAGGAGAACGTCTATACGGTGGCCATGGTAAGAAACCTCCTGGGTGTCTCCATCCAGCCTGCCCTGACATGGTCCCCTAAACATAGTGCTCTCATGTGGCTCTGTTTGGCTCATGTCACCCCATAGTTAGTGCAGTGAGTGGGAGCGTGACTGGTGAAGCTGTGGGCATACTTGTTTTTCTGCTTGTGAGCTTGCAGTGATAAGATTCAGTTTAGCTGTTGACAAGTTGGCAAGTAGGATGAAGTTGTTCAACATGTCTCAGTTGGTGGCTCCGTGGGCAAAAGACAGGGTGTGTACACGATCCTGGGATGACAAATAGACTGAAACGGGGGCCAAATTCTATGTGACTCTGGTTTTCAGCAAGAACACCTTGTTTGAAAGGAGACTTTTAAGTTATTAGCAATCACGTTTTCCTGAAGGCCAAAGTTAGACAAAATTCTGAACTGACTGTAACAGAGCAACATTTTTTCAAGGTCTTTGTCAGGCATTGTCTGATAATGTTGCTTTGTTAAACTTATTGGGTGCTTTCAGTACAATGTGCAGATCTTTTGTCCAACTTTTGCCCACAGTTTGTCATATTTTGTTTTCTCTTTAATTCAGCAGCAGTAAACCTTTTTAAATGTACACACTCTGCATTGTTAGTCTTCAAAATATAAACCCTGAAGTCAGTTTTGAAGCATCAATAATGACACGGCGTAAAGTAAAATAAAAATAGGTATAGTATTGTCTATGTCCACAGAAAGGACACAATGCAATTCTGCAGAGTTGAAAATGACACATGCCATTTCATTGCCCTGTATGGGCAGCTTCACATGCTACAAAGCTAACATACTAAAACTTTGATGTATGTAATTGGTTGGGAAATTGAGGCTTCTAGTACCAAACAGAGCAGTAAATGACTTAGTGTGCTTTCAACCGATACACACACTGACGTGGAGTGACAGACGCTTGACTGGCTCTGACATACTGGACAGTGTTCATGTGTGTGCCAGTGTGTAGTGCAACAGGTGCAGATAAGGTGCTTGTCCACTTCGCTGGGCTACCCTTGACCTTGTCTGACAAGGTGACTCTGTGTGTGTGTGTGTGTGTGTCTGTTGTGTGTCTGTTGTATGACTTGGGAGGTGGTGAGCAGAGACTGTACAGGAATAGAGAAGGGCACAGTCCAGCTGTCACTGGCATGCACAGCTGTTTGTCCAAATCAACAATACAGCACTTCTTCTATCTTAAGGTACAGCTCAGCAGCACTTAAAGTCTATGAGAGTTCTCGTATAAACTGCTGCTGTAAATATATGATGTATATGTGAAAATGAATGAATGAATTATACTGTATTTACGTGCATTAGAACAATGATACATACAGGCTCATATAGGTTGGGTGTTATTTTGTAAACAGGTCTGTAATTCTGCACAATTAGTAATGTGATCAGAATGCTGCCTCTCTACATAGTTACCTTGTATAATGAAGTCAAATATGTCTCTGCCCTTCCTCCACACTGCCATAGTTTTTGGAAATGGCGATCCGTTTCCTGGCTGAAGGAGCTGCCAGCGGCCTGAACGTCATCGCTGTTTACGTCACAGAGATCCTCAGGGTCACTGGATTTGATGGTGGGTACCAGGATAGGATGTTCGTGTGTGTGTGTGTGAGAGAGAGTGACTGTGCTACTGCGTGTGTCAAGGCTTTCCTGCATGTTCCACTTTTTCCTCCCGTGTGTGTGTAGCTCACTGCAAATTGTCTGCTTTTTAAGTGCAAGTGAAAATGTGCAGACTTGCCTCCCCCGCAGGCCATTTGTATGCCACACCTTTTCAAATGTGTGTTTACTCCTGCTGCCTCCAGGGTAACAAACAGGTGTTTTCTCCCTCTACAGCTGCACTGACATTGCCCCGCTTCACTCCAGAAGGTGTGACCGCCATAGCCCAGTGGGGTCTGCTGGCCCTCATTGGCTACTGGGTGCTGACCATTGCTTTCCGTCTGTTGGTCTGCATGGTGAGGCGGTTGTTCTGGTTGGTGAAAACCGTCTTGGCGCTCTGGCTCTTCGGACTAATCGCCACTGACAAGAATGCCACTGCAGACACCACGGCAGTGCGACTGGCCGGCCTGGTGCTGGGATGCGTCCTGTTGACGCTGCTCACTTCTGGCTCTGAAAAGACTTCTGCAGTGGAGCACCGGCTGAGCAGCCTGGAGGGCCGACTGAAGGCAGTAGAGAAGAGGAAAGGGGAATAGTGACCGCGAAGGGTGGATCGGAAAGTTATGATGGACAAAGGTGATGGTAATGTCCGATAAGAAAATGGTAATATTGATGCTTTCTATGTGTGTCAAACTATTATGGGAAATAAAGTAATCTCTGGGATTTTTCAATCAGAAATGCTCTTTTTGTTTGTCTTCAAAAAATGCCAAAATAACCACATGGAATATTTTTACCATGATAAATAATTGTAATCACTAGTCGTGTAGTATCGCATTAAAGAAGGTTAATGGAAACGGTAAAATACAGAAAAACGTCCTCAATTTGGCAAAAAACATAACTTGGAGTGCGCATGGTCACAGCTGTCACCTGTTCAATTTCAACAGCCATTTGTTGCATATTATAGCTCCCCCTCTCTTCCCTGCTCTCTGTTTGATGTTACGTTTTCCCACTAATAGAAAAAAAAACCAAATTATCTCACAAAAATGCCTTTTTGAAAAAATAAATAAATAATTGATGCGCCAAATAGAAGATGGAAACACTTAAGTTATGTTTCCACTGTCGGTGTCTTCCCGGATATTCCCTAACACGTGAAAAACAACATGGCCAATACTAGCTGACATGAGAGAACAATTAAAATTTGCCCAAATGAAACAAATTCCTGTAGACCTAAATTTACTCTCATAGATGGCCAAGGTTTTGTCTGTGGTTTGCAACTTTTTCTGACAAAACTATCCTTTAGTTTATTCCCAGTTTATTCACAAAAAAAACAGCTGATGGAAATGCACTTAACTCACTTTTTTTTTTTTTTTTTTTGCAACATTTCAAAAATTCCCTTGGAAGTAGATGGAAACACCATCACTGACACAAAGGTTGAAAAAGGCTGCTGGCTGGAACAGTGTGCACACAGGATTGAAGAATTCTTCCAGTCAGATCGTAAACTGTCCTCTATGTGTATAGTTTTCCACAACTGCAAAACGTTATGTAATTCTTCAATTAAAACAAGACAGCCATACCAATGGCTTTCTGAGGCAGTACTTTGAGGTAAATGCTAACATCAGCATACTAACATTCTTACAATGGCAATGCTAATGTGCTGATGTTGGGCAGCTAATGTTCACTAAATTCACCATCTTAATATAGCATGACGGCATGCTAACATTCACTGGAGAAAGTACAGCTGAGGCCGATGCCAGTATCTTTAGTTTTGCAGGCATCCAGTTATAAACCAAATTATTGGATAAATTACACATTTGACCTGATGGAGCTCTGAGATAAAATGTAAACAGTCATTCAGAGACCAGACTGGCATCAATGTAGACATGCCTCTAGCATAGAAAAAATATCTCTGTGGGTGAAACGTATCTTGGATCACGCTTAGCAAGATCCTGGAATAATCCAGTATTAAACCACCAAATTAATTTTTGATGTCTCAGTTCAGCTCACCACAGCTAGTTGAGTATCTTCAACACAGGCTGAGCGGTGGCCTGTTGACAGTCTCATCAGTCCCCTGTTCCTGATTGGTTCCCTGCTGCTCAGTCAGCTGGAAGCTATGTCTATCCTCTGGGTTCATCAGTGATCTTCACCCCCACTGCCACTCCAGCCGAGTGGAACAACCTGACCTCAGTGCCAGAATTATCATTCCTGCTGGCTCGCTCAGCTGCGGCACAAAAACTCACTCCCCTCCTACACTCTGCTGTGGTGGAGTACTACGTGGGCCAGATATGAATCCACAGTGAAACCAACTGTGAGGTCTAATTGTTTGAGAGAAACAATAGAGAATGATGATGATGTGATTCTAGATATAAATGTATTTAGTTAGTTTAATCTGATTGAAGATAACCAAATATGTGATTTAACTCAGTGATAAGATTTCAGTTACTCTGGATGACTATTTTGATGTAATTATCAGTTAACTCCTTTCTCAAAGTTTTGGTTAGTTTATATTTTCTTTCTATTAACAGAGACATCTTAAATGCATAATGCTGTACATGCATTTCAGGCATTAATCCCTTGCAGTCCTACTTAAAGAACAAGGATGTAACCTTAGGAGAGGTTTTCAGGATCACTGCGGGTAACAAATGTGTCTACAAAGAATTTGTTGTTCTCTCGTACAGCAGACAAATTTATGGCTCTGTGTTTTTTCTTACAGCACAGAAAAGGCTCAGCTGTCTTTTAACTTCTGCTCAGTTGAGCTTCCTCTGTGAACTGGTTGGTATGGTGGGAAAGAATTTATGTGCTTGGATGAGCTGCTTGCTGGGTGATGACGTGTTGGGTGGGTGGTGCTTTTGGTGTCACAGAAATACGTAAATAAGTAAATTATGTTGTTTGTGAAGACTTGGAGTGGAACAGGTACAATTAAAACCATATAGCAGGATGTTGTCAGATTTAATGCATATGACTCCTAATACACTGACATACAAACACAACAATGCTCACTATTGTGTTCTTTAAAGGCTCCAGTTGGTGTTGAGATAAAACTCATCCCTACCCCACAATATATACACAAGTCATAAACTATGACATGCATTCCAAATCAATACACAATTAAAAATAAAATCACTGACATATAGCTGATGAATCGTAAAAGCTCTAAATATAGCTCTAGTGTACATGTGGGTGCCAAAATGGAGACTTGAAAGGCTGCAGCTGTACTCAGGTTTATGGCTCATATGTGTCTCAGTTCTCTTGTGATTTATAAATAGTTGATGTTACGTTTTTAAAGTAAGCTGTTCAAGGCACAATGTTGTCATGAGTGCAGTGCACAGGTGTTCTTATGCCTCTGTGTTCTCCATGCTCTTGAAAATATACACAAGAAATAAGAAATCGGTGCAGATTTCTACACTGTAATGTAATAACATTCAGATATGAGTGTGTGTGTGACTCACCGTCAGTATGAAGAGACATCTACAGCTCCTTTCAAGTTCATTCTCATTCAGAATCCACATTAAACTACAATGCAAGCATCAACTATTACAGAATCCCACAGGACAGGACAATATCTACTACTTATACTGAGAGCACTGTAGAAATAAGGCTACTTTAAGTTCATGCCTCCCTGGAAATGTTCAGTCAAGTTGGTCTGAGATAAATTATGTATTCCATACAGAACTGCAGGATGGAGAGAGCAGTTCACTAATAGTCCTTTGAGAAACATTTGAGCCAACTATGTTTAAGTTAGACCCATGAGGTAGAAAATTACAGCAAATAATACTCAGTTTCATGCACTTGCTTTTTTATAGAAAATTTCCTTTTCACCTCCGGCTTTGAATCTGTGATCCTCATCTCATCCTCTGCTCATCACGCTTTTGAAGGCTCTAAAGTTCCTAGTAAAGCTGACTTGGATGCAAAACATGTAATATTTTGCACAGTGGAACATTGGGGAATAAGCAGTCTGTGGAAGAACAGATATGTTGATGATTGAGAGTGTGTCTTTAAAAACTGTAGGTCCCTTAAAAACTGAATAAATGTTAAAAGAGTAGTTCAACATTTTGGGAAATGCACTTATTCATGAGAAGACTGATGCCACTTTTTGGTCTGTATGGTAAATTTGAAGCTATAGCCAGCAGCTAGACAACTTAAGCTTAGCATGAACACTAGAAACTAGGAGAAATGGGGGTCTCTGTGCAGAGTTAATATTTGTTTAATCCATAAAACATCTAAGTGTAAAAAGATGAAGGACCAGACTACGTCTTGACTGGGACATGTTGTCAGGCAGCCGGCAGACAGTCCACAAAGTCACTGGTGTATAAGTTTATTTTCCAAAATGTCAAACTATTTCTCTCATGTCCCACTAATGAATGGGTTCCCTAATTTGATTGTACCTTTGAAAATCAAGGCTCTCAGAGGAAGTTGAGTTTGTCTGAGGTATAAACATCACAGTAAGAGGGGTCTGAATTGAGAAGGGGAGCAGAGGGAAAAGTCATCCCCTTTAGTTCAAACTGCGGCGTAGGGACAGATGGAGCGTCTGCCTGCTCTGCTGGAGCTACAACCTGGAGAAGAAAAGACAGACATGTTCCTGTTTATCATTAAGTCACAATCAGGCTCTTATATTGTTGCAGAACTGCCTGAATTAAGTCTAAAACACAGATATTAGTTTCTGTAAATGTATATTCTGGTCAAATTATTGCCACGAATGTTTTGATGCATTATCATAAAGCATTTTTTGTATCATTAGTATAACAGTTAGTGTAATATATTAGCATTATAACTGAACAATCAAAATATACTGTTTCATTAGTTAGATGTTCGGCTGCACAATCAGTACAAAAGCCTTGCAACAAATTTGACCTTTTGGATGCTTAGTATGTTTACTTTTTGTTGATATGCTCATCCCTTCATATATGTACAGTAAAGAGTGTCAGCAAAGACCTTTGAACACAGACACAGACTGCAAGCTCCAAAACATCTACTGAGTTAAAGTAAAAGTCCCATATATGCTCATTTCAAAATTCATACTTGTATTTGGATGTCCTACTAGGACAGATTTACACGGTCTATGGTTTGTTTTCAAGGCCCGTCTGAATGCTCCGTTTTAGAGGAACAGAATCTGCGTGCTTTACTCTCGTCTAGACATCTTCGTGTTAATGGGAGACAGTCTTAGTGAGGAAAAACAATTAGGTGGATTCAGTAGGTTTTCAGTGGGCCTACTAAAGAGCTGGAGAAAGTCATATGTTCACCTGTTCTCCTTATGACATCACAAGATAAGCCAAATCCAAACAGTGTGTTTTCACAAACATTTACTGAAAAATGGAGAAGGAGAGAGGATGGTCTTTCCTCATAGTTTGGTGGTCCGAAGGCACACGTGGGACATATACTCATGTTGAGAAGACATTTAAAAGTGCATTTTGCATAATAAGGGACCTTTAACACCTGTCTGACATAGTGACCACTAAAACTGAACATCATGGGCTTCACGGGGCGGGGTTGTTGTACTGGACAACAACATTAGATTGGAAAAAATAAGCTACTCAATATGAATTGTAGAACGCAGTGTCAGTAGACACGGGCCTTATGGAAAGATTGTTTTATCAACAGGTAAATCGGTGTTAAGAGGCTTGTAACAATATTTTACATTGTGTGCTGCTAGGTAACATGGGAAATTACAGCACAAAACAACAATAGGCCATTGTTTTAAGAGTTTCCTAAAACTGATGGTCGAACAGTTGAGAAGTGAAAGCAAAAACCATACTCATATGCTTCTCCTTTTACATAAAGAAGGTAAGAGACAAAACTACATGACAAACAGAGTGACACCACTGACAGGGCTGACCTGCCACCAGTATTGTGGTCCACCAGTGATGAGAAATGTGAGGTTACAGGTACCCTGTGGAGTTCTGACAACTAGTTGCACTATGGAGCAACATTTTTAGCGTACCTCAGAATAAGCTGGCGGCACGTCCACAGGAGGAGGATTGTGTATCTGCAGAGTGAAACAACACATATTAGCAGAGTACAGGGAAGACAATAAACAGAGCTCAAGTGTTGAGACAATTATGAAATGCAACACACACTGACCAGCGGGCCAGTTGGAGTACAGGAAGGCTGAGGGGGGTAGTCCGTCTCCGAGGGCGGACTGAGCTCGTCTGGCCTCGGTCCAGCAGGCTCCCTGTCATACTGCAGTTTGAATGAAACAGAGACAAAGTGGGTTCACGTGATTTCAACAGCAGGATTTTTACTTGTACACACTCAAACAAGTGTCGAGGGCAGAATGTGCTCACCTCTTGGTAATGCACGGCAGGTTGAGGTTCGTCTTCAGCAGTCTCACTTTGGTCCTTTTTGGAGCTCTTCCCACTACAGCAGCACTTCACGCAACAACGGCAGCAAATTGCAGCGAGGGAAAGGCCAACGCCAATCCCAATGTAAGATGGTTCAAATTGTTCTGCTGAAATAATGAGTACACAGAAAGATTATTAAAAGAAAGAAGATAATGGAAATAATCATTAGTTGCAGACCTATTACCAGACCAGGCTGTGGGTTGTAGATATTAGTAAACAGGTACAGAATGTGTAAGAGAATAATAAGGTGGAAACACACCACTAATGAGGCAAACATTAGGTTTTTATGATTGAATTGAAACAAACAAAGCTAAAGGCTTTTTATGACAAGATGATATTTCAATAACACAGTCACCTTGACAATGATCAAAAAACACACAGTTTACTTACGCTCATCTACTTCCAGATTCACCACTAAGGCTGTATCGCCATTTGAATCTCTGACCTCATAGCGCCCTCTGCACGACGTTCTGATGTCCTCATTTAAAATCCCACATGGATCTAAGACGTCAAACTCGTTGCAAATCAACAGATCCACAACCCGCCACTGCAGCCTGCCTTTACGAACTATCTCTGCCTCCATCTCCGTCTGGCCGTGTTCACTTTCTGGGAAGAAGTAGATGTTGCAGGACTTTGATTCCAGATTAGAAGTGAAGCTGAAGATTTCACCTGGAGTCTTTGTATAGGACTTTGTGGATGCTGGAAGAGAGGACGCACAAATCAGAGCATATCAAAGTGATTCTCCTCCCAGAATCTTTTGAGTACCAAACACTCATCCAGGTGCTTGATGTAAGTTTTTAGTGTTCTACCAAGCCTTTAAAAAGTGACGAAATTGATTAAACTCAGTTGAAGAAGACTGTTGAGTCTTAACCATGAACAAGTTAATGCAAAGCATCGACACTAACGACACAACTTAAGTTGAGTATAAACACTATAGTCAAAAAAAGAAAATGAAACACTGTTTAGCTTGACCATTGTGTATTTTTGAGTTATGGGTTTGATATCTTTACCCATAAGGTCATGTAATCATAAAAAAACACAGTAGGACATTGACATTTTCGGTTGATGTACTTGTGTATTCGAACCTACAGTCAGTTTTTAGATGAATGACCAAGAAAAGACAACCACAGTGCCTTGGCAAACAGGAAAGGAAGGGAAATGAACTGAGACAAAGCAGGATCCTCACCTATGACATCAATGGTAGTTCTAGACAGTGCTCTCTGATTTTGGTCTCTTAGTACATAGCGGCCACTGTCTCTCTGGGTTAAATCAGACATTACAAAGAAGTAATCCACCACCTTCCGCCTACTGTCCTCTTTGGCTGGAGGGTCATTGTGTTTCCACAAGATTGTCACATCTGAGCTGTAACTAGGGGTGAACTCAATGGAATGGGCCATTGTGAGAAGCCTTATTCTGTATGTGCTCCCATACAGCTGATCATGCGAGAGGCCTACAAAAAACAGAAAAAGTTATTACCAAACATCATTTGAGCCCTTTTATGCAGTGTTTTTTTATTATTTGAACATGCTTGTATGAATTGATTACCTTATGTTTGACTAAAATAGCATATGTAAGAATGTCACTTAATTTAGCAATCTTTGATGATAAGCAAGATTAACTTTTTAATGGATGTACTGATGCATTATGTCACCATTATGTTATATCTAATAACTTATCTTTTCACCACTGCAGATGCTTATGACTGAGAAGGCTTACATAGGACTATTCAGACTTTATACTTCAGAAAGAGTACCAATACCACAATGCTAAAATACTTTGTTGGTCAGTAAGTAAGCCCATATGTACCTTTAGCTAAACTTTAAGTATTACCAATACAAGTGCTCATTATGTATCCCTTAAAAAGAGTTGCATTTTGAAGCAAATGGTCCCAAAAGTTGATCTAACAACAAAATGTGCATAAATTACTAATTTGTGTAACATAATAATGAGAAGAATGAGACATAAAACATAATAAAAAGAATTCTTCAAGACTTCGGGGTCTCTCCTCTGCTGTTTTGTTGCAGGACAAGTTATTAATATCATTAATGGAACACGACCTTACATAACTCATAACATCAGTGTGGGTATGCAGCGCATCTAATATATTATAAAGCATTATCTTGTAGGAGCTGATCAGATGTTTTGTATGTAGAATTAATGTAACTAGTACCGATGGCTGTTTAGTGAAACAAAAACTAAACATTTTTCCTCTGAACTGTACCGTGAGTGGGAGTGTCGAGTAGCATACACAGGAAATACTCAATTAGGCTTTTAAATAACACAAAAGTGTACATTTTATAAGAGCCACAAATTTTACTTACTCAACAGTCTTAGTCTTTACACTCAGGAAAACAGGTTATAATAATATTTTCTTACGATTACTCACCCATACCAACACAGGCACCCAGCAACAGCAACAGCAACATCATTATCATTTGCCGCGATTGAAAACACAAACAAGCTGGTCGTCGACCAGTTCAGCGCACGATGTGTTTACAGTTCATCAGCACTTTACTAATGAAATATCACTAATGGCTTCAAAACAGGCGCAATATTAACAAGGAGCCGAGCAAAGCATGTATTCTACAGTGTGCGGTTATTCCTGGCTCGCTGGGCCGGGGAGGAGGCTTTGTCTGGGGCCACCCGACAGGGCGTTACTGATGGTGGTGATAGTGGTGCGTTTAAGGACTGTCGGAAAGGACTGTGGTTCAACCGCACTTGAACTGGCTCTATCAGTAGGTCGGACCTCTGCTCTAACCTTGAGGGAAAAGTCAAAATATTCGTCCTTTTTTTTTTTCTTTAGCCGTGCTAGGGCTGCCCATGCCAGTCTGTCTGTCTGTCTGAAATATCTGAGCAACTGTGGAATGGATGGTGACAGCATTTATAGTCCACAGACAATGACTCCTAATGACTTTGATGATCCCCTGACTTTCTGACTTTCCCTCAAGTGCCACCATGAGGCTGGCATTTGCGGTTTTGAGTTTTATTGGGTGGGTGGAAATGAAATTTGTTACACATGTTCATGTCCCAAGACAAAAACAAGCTTCTTACTAGTCACCTTTTACAGCCTCTAGCTGTGTTTATAGTTACACTCTTGTAAACTAATTTCACTCAAACTTTCCAACTTGCAGATTTATCAGTTTTCTAGTATTGTAAAGTTCTTTTTTCCTAAATATAATGTTGCTTTGAGGTGGTGACATTGAAGCGTTTTACTTCAGGTGCTTGCATTTACGCTTCAACAATCCTGAAAGTGGTGTTCACTTGTGAGGACATCTTGCTGAAAAAAACATCCAAGTATCACAAACTTTTGTTTCCCACAGAGCTTATTTTCTGCAAGAATCCAAAATCCAATGGAAAAAACCCCACTAGCATTTTGTCAAGGGAACTGGGGCGTTGGCCTACAATAAAACAATATCCCTGCAGCCCTCTACACCAGCAAACTAATTACATCAGCTTTGGATTTGGTGGTAATACGGGAATGTTAGGATGCTAACACGCTAACTAAGGACTTTATTAAAGGAGTAAACCACCAATTTTACGCATGGAAATCAGTTTACGTACTATGAGGAGTACTACTCAGTCTGTGAAAACATCTCCTGTAGTTTTATCAAATCTGAGAAAATAATCCCTGATGATGTCACAGTGATGTCAGGGTTGTCAGGGTTATCACGGACTGAACTCGACACTCATTTATGTATGTTTTTTTATTGCCATACATAGCAACCCTTTGTAGTTGTGTTTTAAATGCAATTTTATACTACATTACATTGATAGCTAACAAAAAACAAACTCCAGTTTACAAATGAACACAAAAAGATACAGATTGTAACAGTTTCCCGGTGTAGGACTTACAGTTTTACAAAGCATAGCATAAATACAAAAATCTAATTTCTAAAAATGTAAAGATAAAAGCTACAGAGGCATTCATAAATGAAGGCTGAAGGCACAAGAAGTAAAGCTGATAAAAAAAAATGGCTTAAATTGCTGAGTGTGGTGTTTTGACCGCCATAAGTGCTGAGATTGGTTAAACTTCATTTTCCAAAATCTCTAAAATCTAATACATAGATTTACTTACAGTCCCCTTTGTAGCACCATATCTGCCACCTTTGATATCTTTGGCAGCAGGAGAAAGGCAAAGTAAACATAGATGTGTAAATTATACACTCTCAACGTAAGCTAAACTTGTGGTCTAATATCACACAGACATCCCGATAATGGCAGTCCACCTCTGAAACGCACAGCTTTAAAGGTCCCATATTCTGCTACTTTTAAATTCTTTACTTGGAGGTCCTACGAGAACAGGTTTACATGGTTTAATGCTCAAAGAAAACACATTATTCTTCTCATAACAGACATGGCTGCTCCATCTGAACACTTCGTTTTGGAAGAACAGAACTGTCTGCTGCTTTGCTTTAGCCTCCAACATCTTCATGTTACTGGGAGCTTATGTTAGTGAGGGAAAAACAATGTCAGACAGTGAGGGGGAGTCAGGAGGTTTTCAGCGGGCAGGACCCTCGGCCTGCTGAAGGGATGGAGGAGGTCACATGATTAACAGATCCTCTTACATACATATTTATGTTGAGAAGACATTAAAAAGTGCTTTTTGCATAATATGGGACCTTTAATTCAAGAACTATTGAGTGAGCTTTATTCTTCCTTACCTGAGAAAAAGGAGGGAAAAATGGCCAAATTTAGGAAATGTCCCAATACTGTAAGCATTTGTAGGAACAGACTTAAATGACTTCATATCCACATATATCTACTACAACCTTACAACCAATCTAGAGTTATCAAAAGTTAACTGATAAAAACCCATTTATACTGGTGCTGGGATCAAACTTTGAACACACCATATTTGTATGTGTGTTTATATTGAAAGAAAGAGGATATCCCACACTCTAACTTAACAAAAGAATGAATGGCCAATCTTCTTTATCATGATTCCCCCCAATAACTGACTTCCCGTTGTTTGCAGAATGCCGGCGCGCATCTATATTTCACCTCACACAGTATTTCTGCCTCCTGTTTCCCCTCTACAACTCTCCCATGCACCCTGGGGAGGCACCTCACAGTTTGAAAACCTTTGAATAACACCTGCCGGTGCCTCAAGGGAGGTAGTTTCAGGTTCTGCAGAAACAGCCACTGGAGGAACCTGGGGTTTCATTGGTTGATAAGAGCACGCTGGACCAGGTGTGGCAGAGTATGTTGGGCCTGCAGGTTGGTTCTGATCCTGCAAGTGGAGAGTGGATACTGAAGTAAAATTAATAACAGATATTATAAACAGTTGGTCTGAGTGCCCACTATAAGAAGTACTTACATGGTAATACACAGCAGATGCTGCAGCAGTCTGAGGAGCAGGCTGGTCCTTTTTAGAAGAGCTCTTTTTACAACAGTATTTTTTCACGTAGCAACTGCACAAAACCACCGCGACGACAATAATAATAATAGAAATAACATAAACAAATGTAGGAAGATGTTCTGTAAGAGAAGAAGACGGATGCGGCGTGTTAGTTTGAATCAACAGTGACAGTTTATTCATACATTTTACCTGTGCTGTTGCTCACCGCGGATTACCTCCACCTTCACAGCCTGGGCCAGGTTGCCTTGCGGATCTCTGAACTCAAAGGAGCCAAAGTCTGTGTTTTCCACAGGATCAATCGCTATGCCATTATGCACGACCCCAATCCTCCCTTTAAAATGTTTAGGCCCTGACATCCCGTCATCTTCTGTGACAACTTTGCCGTCCTTCATCACTGTAGTTCCTTCTGTTTCCCCCTCAGGCAAAAAAGTCACAGTCCACGGCGCAACGACCCAAGGATTTTGGATGACAAGCTTCTCGTTCACCTTTGCAACATAACGCTTTTGGTTCACTGTGTGACAAAGAGATTATTATATGAGAAAATGTAATCAGATACACAGCAGTCTATAAGCTTACATGCAGCTTCAATCAAGTTCCTGACATCACCTGTTACTGTGAACTGTATCCTGAACAGTAAGGCGTTGTCTTTGTCTCGGAAGTTGTAGTAGCCGCTGTCTGCCTGAGTGACACTGGAAATCTCCCAGACATTACCCCTCATCTGTCCTTTGCTTTCCTTATGGATCTGAGGGTCCGTGCGATTCCACAGGACCTTTGGCTGGTCCACACTTTGACTAGGAGTGAACTCCAGAAATTCGGTCCGATCAGGAGCATGGAAGAAGTATTTAGCACCATAATCTGTCTTGAACGTCCTGTCGACACATGCTAAAAAAAATACAGATGGACAAAAAACAAGGTGGACGTATTTTGGAATACTGCACATAGGTAATAGAAATACCTGTTTCCACCAGTGTTTCCTGATGTACTAAAGCCTTTACATGTGCAATACAGTGTAACGTTCTCACCCATAATCTTCAGTTTGATGATGTCATGTGGTCTGTCCTCATTAAATGAGATGGAAAACATTCCTTCATCTTGTTCAGTCAAATCTTTAAAATAAATTGTACCATGGGAAACTATGATGCGTGGGTCTTTTACCTGAATCAGTGAACGACACAAATGCATTTATTCAGGACACAGACCATTCTCATTGCAGTCTCATTCGAAATCTGGTTTGCTCTGACTAGAACAGAGGGCAACATGTGTTATGTACAGATCTTGCCATCCATGGACGTCATGATTATATCAGTGATAGGCTGCTCACCTCCCCATTATCCATCAGTAGTCTCTTGGATCCTTGATTATTCGGAGTTAAGTATATCTGTCCATTGAAAATAGGTGGTGCATAATCATGTGGCAAGAACAAACCACGGCCGTAGCACGCATCTTTTAATGTCACACCAGCAGACGAACCTTCAACCAGAAAGATACAAGTGCAGAAGAGATAGATGGAGGGAACGTTAATGCCATTCATTTCCCATCTGAAGTGGATTTTTTTTGGGGGGGGACATACTGTAAGGAACTTTAATAAATATCATCAGATAAAACATCTTCAACTGCCCTCTACGGGGGGTGTGATTTTCAAGAAATTGAGATGAACTGGCCTTTAAAGAGGCCTCCCAGAACAGAAAATGAGTTTGAGTGCCATATAGGTATGCTGCTCCCCATTAATACATTCTGACTTTCTTAATGCTGGTGCCACACCGCATCCACTATCCCAGTATCTCCATTCTTTGCACATCTGTCCCTTCACCTGTTAATCACTTTCAACAAAAAGCTGAACAGTGACCAGTCTATTCCACATGACAACCGAACTTCTTAACTAAATAAATGAATTAACAAAAAGGTCATATACATAGAGAAGCACAGGCTATCCATGAATAACTTTATAAATAAAGAATAAATGTAAACGCACGAAGACAAAGCAAATAAAGCATTAACTAGGCTTTGACTCTGAAATCGTGTTTCATTGAAATTTACTGCATTTAATTAAACTAACCCTTAAAAGCCTAATTTGTTTATTTTAATGGGATATGTTTGCACCAAGAAGTTACAGTAGAAATGGAGGGAAGGGGTGTTGGTGGCTTTTTTTCTGATTCATTTGATCTTGATTACAAAAACACCTAATTGTACATGTAGCCAACACTAAACCTACCGTGAACACATTTTTAACACTGCAGTTGCTGCAGCAGCGCACAGCTTTGCACGCAAAAGGACACAGTTGGGATGATTCGCATATTTGCACACCGTCATATCACAGAGTTCACAGTTTTGTGGAGCACAAACTTCGGTTCAAACGATAGAAAAGCTGCAAAGTTAAATGAAAGAGCGGATTAAAGCTGCATCGTTCCTCTTTTGAGAGAATGCGTGAGGTTATACTCACCAAATAAGATGCAGCACACAGTCATGGACAGTAGTAACATGTCCTGAGAGAGAAGAGAGCCTGTTACATGTTAACGATCATGTCAGCGTTCACAACGTTTCTCTAAACCCAAAGAGGACAAAACTCAACACCGAGCACAACTTTTAGCACAACTGACAGACCAAAGGTTGTCCACTCACTGCAAAAGTGGTTTCCTGGTGGTGGTCGAGTTTGTGCGTTTCTGCTTCAGGACTGAAGAGAAAACTGGGCGAGGCTTCTTTTGCTTCCTTCGCTTCCTTCATACTCTGATGCGCAGTAGCTGCGCCTCATGTGCGCAAACTGCACACATACAGTACATAGGCCTATAGTCTGTAAAGGTGTTACGTGTGTTGTGGCCTCAAGATCGATCTATAATTTAAGGCACTCGAAAGAAATGAAATGTTTCGTTTACATAAGAAAACAGTCAATTTCTGATTCTAATTTTTGCTTTTTATTCTGGTGAAATCTGAGTTTTTTTTCACCACTTAAGACCACAATAAACAATTCAGAGGCAAAATCACCATGTGATTGAAATGCTAATAATAGTGCCAAAACTAGTGCCCTACAGTCCCACCACAGACAGTAAAAATGTTGGCTCATGTCAGCTCCTTTGTTGTGCACACTTGAGGTATTAATTGCAATTGAAGAAAAAAGCTTTCCTATTAAGTGAGAAGACCTTTTTAAGGACCTGCTAAACTGTCTCACTGAGATACTGTATGTTCACAGATCAGCCAAGTTGATGAACATGCAGACATCAGGTCACATGCTTCATAAGGAAATGTAACATTTTTGGCGTTTCTCTGCTCTTTGGGGGGCTGTACAAGTGTTTGTTGGAGCCTCTGATGTTTTGATTGGTAGATAAATAAGTGAAGTGAAACTCACAGTTTCAGCACTGATCCTAACGATCAAACCTGCTCTTACTCCTGGAAAAAAAGTATTCAAATCCTTCACATAAGTAAAAGTAATAGGATACTGCAATATAAAAAACTTCTTACAAGTAAGGGTCCTGCGAAAATGTCACTAGTTAGTATTGCACCTAAAAGCAACTAAATTAAAAGCACTAATAATTTTTGGTGTTATTATTACTATTATTATTACAGGTGTGTTGAGTTAGAATTTAATATGACCATAGAATGTTTCAGGCCTTCTCAAATAAAGTTAGTCTCTCATTATGAGAGTGAACAGAATATGTCAATCTGACCTCCACAGACGTGGCTTCTCCTGTATTGTTTTGTGAAGCAGATAGACAGAATGTACCAGACAGACCTTGATTGTAGTGCTTTTGTTGTACAAAACATATTCTGAAGTTAATCAGAAATGGTTACGTACTTTATGATATCCAACAAGCATTTAAACATGAGATGTTTGGAAACAGAACAGAAACAGGACAGGACACACCAGAGGGACACACACACGAGAGGGAGCTCCTCTGACCGGCCCCCCTGGGGTCTGTCATGAGCCCTGCGCTGCGAGTACTTTACCTGTGACCTGTGACCAGAATAAACTGCTTGTGAGACCAGACTGAAAACCTCCGTTGAGTTCTTGAGCTGCCAATATAAGAACCGGAGGTGCATGAATGTGTATATAGTATTTGATGTCACATTTTAACAAACTGAGCTAACTTTACTGGTAGTTTGCTCTAAAACAATATATTACATTTTATAAATGCATAATTTTTTTTGTATGTAAAATCCCAGTATTGTTAATTATACCTGCCAAATAAATGCTGGGGAGTACAAAGTACAATATTTCCCCCAGAATTATGGTGCAGATAGACTTTATTGATCCCCCGTAGGGGGAAATTCACATATTACAGCAGCAACAGAGGTAGGGGCAAGATAAGCAGTAATAGAAATAAAAAGAAATAAAATAAGCAACAGTAGCAAAATAAGCAATAGTATATAAATATATATTGTAATGATAATAAATAAATATTTACACTATGAACATAAATGTACAGTATGGAGAGGTATATGAAAGTAAGTAGTAGCATTAAAATAGCATTGAATGGAAATACTAGAGTGAAGTACACATAGGCTACCTCAAATCTGTACATTAGTACAGTAAAAAGATAATGTTTACATGTGAGCATCTGTGCTCCTTTTCTTGTAAATTCCTGAGCACATTTTAGGTTTAATCTCGGCACACAGCTCATCCAGAGAATCCCACTTTGTATGTGTGCGCGCTCTCTTGCGCTAATAGCGTATCCATACACAGGGACTGCCAACAATCACGCAACATGTGGTGCATCTTACGTAAAGGCTGCTGAGAATAAGATCTACTGTCGCCATAACTAAAAGAAGGAGACCAATGCTCATGCGCGCTCTGCGGAGGACGTTGTTATCCTCTAATCCACATTTCACATAAACATTCCTACAAATCCAGCTGGATTTATTCTTCACACATCCTGCAGGTGAGTTCAGATGAGATGCGTCTCAGACTATGTGATCATCTGCACATGATGGATGATTTGCGGCCTAACTGTCCGCTGCATCGCTGTAAATGCTGCTCATCTGCTGGGAAACATGTTTGACACCAGAGTGGACATGACTTCAGACAGAAGACAGACCTGTGAGTGTATTGATGTTTTTATGATGGACCCAGAGCCGAAACATTACCACAGTTGTCTGTGAGCTCCCCCTTGTGTGGCTGCTTGATTGATGGTCGCATGTCCCGCAGCTCGCAGGCTCGCTTTCAGAGGAGGGTGGGCATGAATGATAATCTCCTGTGTGTCACCTCTGTCCACTGTGTTTGTGTGTGAAACAAGCTGGTCTGTTTTCTCAGGAGAGAAGATGTCCTCCTGTGTCCTACTCACGGCCCTTTTTACCCTTCCTTTTGCTGTGGGTAAGTTCTTTATTGTCATTTTGGTACCATTTTAAATTAAGACATCCGTTTTACATTTTATAAGGTGTAATTAATGGCTTAAATTATTGTTAATCAATACTTAACCAATGCTTTCTACATATGCCTCTCCTAAGCAAAATAACTGGGTTGCCAGGTTGTGAAAATCCTTTTAAATGGTGTGTATCCTGTTTTATGTAGCAATGATGTGGATAACCATTCAACTAGCCATCACTTTTTAATACAAAGTACAGTTTTCATAATGTTAATAAAGTCATCATTAAAGAGGCACAGATCTGTCATGAGCAATCATAAAGGCAAATGCAGTTATGAAAATCATTACTACAAGGTTCTTAACAAAGTCTGTCAGTCCGCAGTTGTAAATGTTAATTAGTTGTTGATAAATAGATCATGATCCAGATGAACTGCAGCTCTTTCCCAGAAAGTCAGAGGCCACATGCAGGTCTGTATTTCCCCAAAACAAAGTCAGGAAAAAAGTGGCACTCCACATTCCTCAGTCTACTGACTATCAATGAAATTTACTCAAAAGATGAACACATGAGGTGATTCTTTTTCTGTTTTTAACCTTGGAAGTACCACTTTTTCCTGACTTTCTTTTTTTCTCTTTTAAATCAATATGACATGTAGCAGGTAGAAATTGGCTGAGAGGGAGCTCTGACTGATAGGGAAGTTCATCACATTGTATAGCTTGAAATCAACAACAGTGAAAACTAACCCAGTTTTTGAAATTTTCAAAAAGCATGAGTTCACAATGTTCTTTACTTGCTCATCAAGACAAATGATCAAATACGCTGAGATTTACAGCTCTAGACTGAATAAGTTTTAGGATGTTTTGGGACATCCAACTTTTAATATTAGTGAGCATGTTTAGTAACAAGGTTGTTAGTGTCATTGGAATAAGGTGGAACGTAAAGCTGTGTATCATCTGCATAATAGTGACAGAGAACATATGCATATATGTATAACCTGATTTAGAAGGAATCATGCATATCAAAAATGTAAGTATAACAAAAATGAAATGGGTATGTAAGGTCTAAGCATTGTTCTGAAGAGGATTGATAATTTCAATTCTGCTCTCCACACAGGTTGGGTCTTACCGGGTGAGTAACATGCCAGATTTTATCACATGTCCTTCACCTACAAAACATATTATCTCAAGAGTTTTACAAATTTTTTCCACTTCAACAGTTGAAAGAGAAGAAGTCCAGGTGGTGTGTGCCGGGAAGGAATTTCGTTTACCTGTGTACTCCACTTCCAGAATGGTGACTTTTACACCAAGCTCTGAGGGGCCGAGGCGTGTCCTGTTGGACAAAACTGTTGTGAGTGGAAGTGTGTCACTGATTTTGGTTTTTTTTCTTTCGTTTGCCTTGTGTACAGATTTCCCCAACCTATTTACTGTACAACTGCAGGTAAAGAACCCAAGGTTCGAGTGGACCAGAGATAAAATGTTAGTCCTCAAAGAAGTGACTCATGATGATCAGGGACTTTACGCCATCAAACTGTTCTCTGGATTCACCTATGAGACTGTTCGTTTGACTGTTTCAGGTACAATAGTTTCCTTGTTTTTTTCACAATGTATCACCAGTGTCTTTTATCGTCTTGAAATTAAAGTAAAAGTAAGTGAAAAAGTATCAAAATTGAAAGTATTTGCCCTGGAAAAAGGGCTGTAGTAACTAAAATTTAAAACAGCAGCACATCACTGTTGCAGCTGGTCAAGGAGGATCAACATTTAATAACTACCTTTTATACAGTTAGGTAGTCAAGTCCAGTGGTTCCCAGTTTAGGGGTCAGGCCCCCTCCTGAGAACACAAAACAAAGTTCTGCTACATAAATGTGTATTCATTTTGCGACTTTTCTCTAATATTTGCTTTGTTGTGAAATATTGGATCATTTTACCCCTTTAGACCTTGAACAGTTATTTGAATGAAAACATCTGAGAAGTTTAGTGGGGAAATATGTCTTTGATTGAACTGCTAAAAAAGGTTAGACTTCTGACATACAAGAGAGGCCACCAAATAGACTGTGTTTCTTTGTAAGTGGTGTCAAGTCAAAAATGTTGAGAATTCCAGTTTTAATCGCATATTTTACGCTCATCATATACTCTCATGCAAAGTAATTAGCAACTACAACTTTCAGTGTAGTGGAGTAAAAAGAATAAAACTTTCCTCTAAAATGTAGGAAGTATAAGTTACCATGAATATTGAGTAAATCTACTTAGCTGCTTTGCATTGCTGCTGATCATTCTCTCTGCCTCTACCTCATCCCTTCAGAGTGCATTAAGTCTCACTACAGAAACTACGGGGAGAACTATGAACACAACATCCCTGAAAATGGCTCCGTGTTGGAGTTTTATCCTCGGGGTGCTCCACCTGAGGCCATGCCAGTTGTACTGTGGAACCGCACAGATCCTGAAACCAGCAATTCGGGCCGGGGGCGACTTCTGAGGAGTGGGAAGGTCTGGGTGGCCGAGAGAGTGACCCAAGCGGATCAAGGGAACTACACTGTGAAAGACAGCAAGGGGAAGGTCTTGTCCCGCAGCACCCTCACTGTCCGCGGTGAGCAGAGACAGAAGAAGGGGTTTTAAGAAGCTGACTGGTGATTTTTTTTAACTTCAGGATTCTGTCAACTGTAACATATATATATTTTTTATCTTTCCCTTTCCATCTGATACCCTCACATTTCCATCATTCTCCACTTCTCTCTCTGCATTCATGATCCTGCATATGGACGCAGGCCACTCCTTCAATGTCACCCGCTTTACCAAGGAGTCTCTAAACCTGCCCCTCTTTCTCCCTATTCCTCATGCCCACCTCATTTTTACCCCCACCCGCTATCCTGATGAATCCTCTTTGGGCCCTTTTGATCCCAAGCCCCCCCGTGGCCCTGTGCAGCTGATCCGCGAGGGCCACATAACTGACCACGACATGCGCTACAGGGGTCTCATCTCACTTGGCAGGAATGGCACCATCAATGAGGTTATCATAGCACGGCTGACCTCCAGGCATGATGGGGTGTATGAAATCAGAGACGGGGATGGCAACCTGGTATCCTCCACCTTATTGCAGGTCATCGGTGAGCGCCAGCTTGTTGTTTGTCAAAATGTTTTTTATTTTCTTATTTTTTTATCGGAATTCTTTGCTTCCTCACCGTCATCTCTGTGTCTCTACTCTCCCCAGAGAAGGGAGGCAGGTGGCGAGCACTTCTCAAGTCCATCACTGTCCCCTCTGGCATGTTTGTATCACTGGCTGGTTTCATCCTCTTCATGAAGAGATACCCCAACTGCAGCCTGTCACAGATCATCGCTGGCCTCAGAGCAAACCGCACGCCACCAGCCAACCCTCCCAGGGTCAACATCCAGGTGAGGAAATCGGAAGAACCTTGTTTAGTGATCTTCTGGCTGAGATAGCTGTGCAGGTTGGAGGATTGTTTTCATGTTCTAAAAGTAAATCTGGTCTTTGCTCTGTTTAGTGCTTAGTATGTTTGGTAGTTACATAGAAGATTTATTACTGTTTTTAACTTCAGGTTATTTTGATTTCAGCATGTTCTTCAGCAAAAAGAGGGAATACAAAGAATTCTGCATGATTCATAATTGAGTTCTATGTGTGTCTGTGTATGTTTGTTTGTGCAGGACTACAGCCAGCCCAGCCCTCAGCCCGCAGCCTTCTACAGTCACTGTCAGCAGCCTGGAACACCAAGAAAATGGACTCCAAGAGCCAGTCCTACTCATAATGTAAGACTGATCAACTGAGCTTAACGACTTAGCAGGGTTTGTCTCTTTGCTTGAAATTGTTAAATTGCATTGAGTAGTACATTTGGATTTCCAGGGTTACAGTCCTGTTAGGGTAGGAACCCCGAGAGCTCACAACCAGGAAGCTCACAGATTGGCAGCTGAGAACTCCCCAACTCATAATGCAACTGCTGAGGTAATACTACACTTCAGATGGGAGTAGTTGTGCATCATAGATTGAGGTATTTCTGAAACACAATGTTTTCATTCCTCGTCCCAGCAGGACACATCTAATGAGGAAGAAAGACGGATTTCCTTTTCGGTGCCCGGGGCTTCAGACTGCCTCCACTCTTCTGAGGAATGTGTCCAATTCAAGATCAAGAAAAATAAAGACAAAGAAAGATCAAACAACTCACAAGAGTACTTTTCCACACTGCCACTAGACGTGGACAGCTCTGAGTCCTGCAGTGTTTACACTTCGGACAAACTGAACTTCTTATGAAACTGAGAACTGGAGCTGAATGAGGAGCTGAAGAAATGCAAGGCATGGAGAGGCTACAGTATAGGATTCTCAGATGGAGTGAAGCTGTTGTGGAAAAGAAAGACTTCACCTGTGCCTTTTGCATCTTAGCCTAGTTTTAATGATTTGATATCAATATTGCATGTCATTTACATGTGATTCTAATGAATCTGAAGCATGAATTGAGCATTAGCCTATCTAATATTACATATTTCTTGACACTGTTGATGGTGCTCCTGAAATCTCCTGCTGTTATCTACCTCTAGACCCTCAGGACCAATATGATCTGCACTGTATTTACTGGGTGTTGGTAAGTGTATGTTTGTGAGAGTACTGTAATCTCTAGGGCTATGTAGAAATTAGAGTGACACAAATGTTTGCAAAAGGGATTTCTTACATAATGTACAGTAACAGAGAGTTAGCTGATGTGTTTTTCTCCATCCATCATGTTAACCATTCCTGACTGCAACAGCATGTAATTATCATATTAAATGTCTGTCTGCAGTTCATTGATTTTTTTTCAGTGATGTAGTGTATTTACCCTCAAGGTAATTCTAATACTACTTTTGTGAAATGTAACATGTTCCACCAAATATTGCAATAACCTATTAGTCTGTTAGTCTGTGTACAGGATGATATCTTATCACCAAATCAAAGAAAAGAGGTTGGACTGCTGCTGTGATATTTTTGCATTATCAAAATGTCATCTCTCAAAAAATAAAATGCATCTTTAACACACATTTGAGCTGTAACTATTGATTGTTGCCATCATTTTTTAAATGGATTGCTTGCACATAAATTGTCAGGAAAAGTGAGAAATGTCCATCACGCACTCAAATGTCCATGTGCACGAGTCAAAAACTCTGAAATATTCAACTCCTTCAAATGTTAACCTAAAAAATCAGCTTATGGTCACAATTTAAAAGTTGTTAACAGATATCATTTCCACCTGTCCCCTACCTCTACCTTTTTATTGCATTGATCAGGGCACTGATATGATTCCGGCGGTAGGGGGCAGTGGAGCCCCAGTGCGCACTGGGCGCTCAGTCATCGGAAGAAAGCGTAGAAGAAGAAGAATCCCGTTTGTAGCGGCAATGAAAGGACAGCGTGCTACTTCTAAATCGAGTAAAACATAAGTAAAGTCCTCATTAGCGGTAATAACTATCAAAGCACAGGACGAACAAACTCCCATCTGCTCAAGAGACTCAAAGGACTGCTCCGGGAAAATGTCTTTGTTTTGTGCAAGTGAGTTAAGTTGAATTCATTCATACGACGGAGGCAATGCAACCCTATGCTAGCTAGGCATCGCGCTAATGCTACTAGCTAAGTTAGCTAACGTTAGCGGCCACGCACTGCCGCCTTCTACCCATGGATAGTTGGTCGGTCTGAGTTGTGGTTATTTTATTGTTGGTATCGTGCGGTTTTTAAGATGCAAATTCGTTTTATCCAGTCTCCAACGAGGTGCCGGAGCATCCGTGCGTCTCTCCGGTGTCCAACCAGGTGTTTGAGCGCCGGCTGATCGAGAAGTACATCGCAGAGAATGGGACGGACCCGATGAACGGACAACCCCTGTCTGAGGAGCAGCTCGTAGATATCAAAGGTAAGATCCAAACCCAGGTGCCAGTCTACACCGGGCGATAGTTAATGCAGTTTGATATGACAGCCCTATAAATAAATCCATTCCCATGATGTTATAATGCTCAGTCGTTTCGTGTTCAAGTTTGAGGTGGCCTTTATTTGCTTTGGATTATGCTGAGCACAGTTGTGTTCACCCCATTTATATCGATGCGGATGTGCTAAATCACTCAGTATAACGCAGAACTATTCAGCTGCGACACAAACCGCCACCTTTGAAATGAATCAATATCTCTCTGTTATGAACTGTGAGCTAAGCTCAACATTACAACCTTTATGGAAATGATTAATTGTAGGGTTGTTGTATGAAACTGATTTTAGCTAAAGTTAGGCATAAAGTGGGACATGAGAGGGGGCTTTAAACATTTAATGTTAATCTGGCATTATTTGCAACCTTGTGATGTACTTGATCCAAAAACTAATTCCCTGTTGTAGACTTGTTCCTATTCTGCAGCAATTGTTCTTCAAACCATAACAATTCCTATTAATAAACAGGACTACCTTGATAAATTAACATGTACATTAACTTTTCTATTTTTTTAGTGTCTCATCCTATTAGACCAAAGGCACCATCAGCAACAAGCATTCCTGCCATTCTCAAGTCCCTTCAGGATGAGTGGGTAAGTATTTATAACCTACCTTGAGGAGGCAGAAATCCACAACAAAACACCTTCGTGCTGTAAAAGTTGCCCAGAATTTGTGCTGACTTTTACTTTCAAGGTGGTTTCTCATCATGCCATTGCTCTTTTCCCCATCTGATTCGTACCAATAAATTGAAACATATTGCTCCCTGGTTCTTCAAAGGCACTTGAGGAATTACGAGCAAAGTGTGTATTTGAGAAGAGCCAGTAATACAACAGTAACTTAGAGTTGCTTTTTCTTTTTTTCCCCTTTTGAATTATTGATTTCAGGCAGTGAAATCTTTCATGTTTTCTCTTTCTGTTCTAGGATGCTGTTATGCTTCACAGCTTCACCCTGCGGCAGCAGCTGCAGACGACTCGCCAAGAACTCTCACACGCCCTCTACCAACATGATGCCGCCTGCAGAGTCATCGCTCGACTCACCAAAGAGGTCACTGCTGCGAGAGAAGGTGGGTTGACTGCATGCCGTCTGTTGCAAGGCATAATTCCAGTTATAAACCAGATAGAACAGCTTTTATACGATCATCAACTCTCTCCAGAATCTGTTCCACACCAATATGAGCTCAGAGATAATATTGTGAGAGCATGTTCTTTTTTAACGGTTCTATTTCCTTCTTCCAGCTCTTGCCACACTCAAACCCCAAGCTGGCTTGGTTGCCCCTCAGGCGGTGCCTGCCTCGCAGCCCGCTGCAGCGGTGAGTGATTGACTTTTAATTTCAGTCAATAAAACACTGATCAAAAATGCTTATTGAAATTTTTGCCACACTTCCTCCTAACATTCTCTGCATCTCAGGGTGCTGGTGGAGAGCCTATGGAGATTAGCGAACAGGTGGGAATGACCCCAGAGATCATCCAGAAGGTAAGATTTTTGCTTTTACCTGTATAAAACTTTATGCGCCTACAAACCTTGCATTTTTTTTAATCAACCTAATATGCCTGTTTCTGTTTGCAGCTTCAAGACAAAGCTACTATCCTCACTACAGAAAGAAAGAAGGTATTTTGCTCTTTTATTCAGCGGCATTATACCCATTTCTCCTGGAATATCTCAATGTAGTGTAAACACTTGTTTTACCACAAGTCTATAATTGTTGTGGTACTAAAACAGCTTTTAACCACATCATTGTATTTCTCCAGAGAGGAAAAACTGTGCCAGAGGAGCTGGTTAGGGCTGAGGATCTTAGCAAATACCGCCAAGTGGCCTCGCATGCTGTAAGTATAAATCTGTGAATCTGAGTATAAATTACATTTTTCTCTTTTTAATCAGAAGCCTGAAAGAGTGTTTTGATTTATTGTACATAGTGTCTTAATGCTCTCTCTTTGTTGCCTTCAGGGTCTTCATAGCGCCAGTGTCCCTGGTATTCTGGCTCTGGATCTGTGTCCTTCAGACACCAACAAAGTTCTCACCGGTAGATTGGTTTCATCCAATGCTCAGCTACATGTTTCATTTTAAATGTTTCTGTGATTTGTTTACACCCAACAAGTCACTGGAAGACTTTACTTTGATATGGACCCTCTGGTGTTCTTCAGGTGGAGCTGATAAGAACGTGGTGGTGTTTGACAAGAACGAGGAGCAGATTGTGGCAACACTCAAGGGTCACACCAAGAAGGTCACCTCTGTCATTTACCATCCATCCCAGGTAATGTCTTTACTTTGTTGCAAACATCAACCAATCAGATCTTTTTCCAATAAATCCAATTATCTATTAGTCAAACTCATTGTTTGCCCTTTTTGTTTTTTCCTACCCTCGCTCCCTTGCTGTCCCCTCTAGTCCGTGGTCTTCTCTGCGTCTCCGGACACCACCATCCGTGTGTGGTCCGTCACCGGGGGCAACTGTGTCCAAGTGGTGCGTGCCCATGAGGCAGGTGTCACTGGACTCTCCCTACATGCTACCGGGGACTACCTGCTCAGCTCCTCCGAGGATCAGGTATGTGTGCAGCTTGATGGAAATACCAACACACCTCATACTGTATTTAACACGGAAATACAAGTCATCTCCTCACTGCGTAAGTGCACCACTACATTGACTTTTCCCTCCATTCCAGTACTGGGCTTTTTCTGATATCCAGACTGGTAGGGTCCTCACCAAAGTCACTGATGAGAGCGCTGGCTGTGGTAAGTGCCTTCATGTTGACTCGTGTTTGTCATGTTTCACGTTTGGCAGTCTGAATAAATGTCCTCTTGTTCCAGGTGTTAATGTTTCTGTCTGACCCCTACAGCTCTCACCTGTGCTCAGTTCCACCCCGATGGTCTCATTTTTGGCACTGGGACGGCCGATTCCCAGATCAAGATCTGGGATCTGAAGGAGCGCACCAACGTGGCCAACTTCCCCGGCCACTCTGGCCCCGTCACCTCCATTGCTTTCTCTGAGAATGGATACTATCTGGCCACAGGTTAGAGTTTCTAACAGCATTTTTACACATTGTAGCCGATGATCTTTGATGTGTAAGTGTGCTACATCAGGTTAAAAAGTTGCAGTTATATTATTTATTTTATAATATTAAAAAATTGCACACACATCACATTAACCTGTCCATTGACTGACAAAACCTTAAAATGCTTTTAGCATCTTCAGCATCCTCAGTGTTTTTACACTGAAGGGATCTCAAATTGTAAATGTATATATTTAATTGGCTGTTTATTTTGACCCAAACATCCTTGTCTGTTGCTGTGCTCCAGGTGCCCAGGATAGCTCTCTGAAGCTGTGGGATCTGAGGAAACTGAAGAACTTCAAGACTATCACTCTGGACAATAACTATGAGGTAAGCTCTTGTTCGTAGTTTATGTAATCTCTTTGGCTTATAACCGGGACCCGAGTACTCAATTTTGGGCCATCTCATGTGAAACTGTGCGCTGGTATGACAAACAAAGTATGGCAAACAGTAAGTTGACTCACAAATGTCCTGTCAGTGAGTTTCGCTACCATGGTGAGCATGTAAGGATTTTGATCTCACTCCCTATTCAGGTGAAGTCCCTGGTGTTTGATCAGAGCGGTACCTACCTGGCTGTAGGAGGGTCTGACATCCGTGTCTACATCTGCAAGCAGTGGTCTGAGGTCCTGAACTTCACAGGTGAGGGGAAAACAAAACAATTTATCTTGTCAAATGTTCATCTCGTCTGCATGTGATGTTTTTTTTCCTGAGAAGGTATGAGATTTTTAACCTTTGTTCGTTCTCTCTAATTGTAGACCATACAGGATTGGTGACTGGAGTGGCCTTTGGAGAGAACGCTCAGTTCCTGACCTCTGCAGGAATGGACAGAAGTCTCAAATTTTACAGTTTGTAGAAAAAAGATAAATTCAGGATGAAGGGAGGAAGACAACCGGAAGGAGGATAGAATGGTCTGAATGTCTGAGCAGTCACTATACGGGCCGCAGATTTGGCATAGACCTGTAATTTCTAGAAAAAGAGAGAGGAAAAAAATAACTGCTAACTTTGCTTCACTAGTGTGTTTGTCCTTATGTCCAGGAAGGAGATCCCATAAAATTGTCTGCTTTATGAAACCACAGCAGCATGGTTAGGATGACATGTTTGTTGGCATTGTAAGTCTAAAATGTAAATGATGTGATACAAGATACAGAAGCCAGTGTAATCTTCCTGTCTGATTTGCCAGCAAATATGATTTTACTGTAGTATTTTCTTTTTGTGTGTGAGTGGGGGAGTCTAAAGTTGCTTGTAATACAACTCCAAAGTGTTGTAGTACACTGTTGGGAACTATAATATAATTGGTGTGACATCAATCTGCTTTGCTTCTTAATGTAGAAGAGCTTCATTACAGTATCTTTAGGGTAAGAAGAAAATACATCTGTAGTGATGTAAAGCAAAGCTAAGCAAAAAACAGGTGTATGAGATTCACGTTCCTCTGGAAATTTTAGTTTTCTTGAACTGCCATTCAATTTAATTTCCTGTTTCATTTTTTCCATTTAAGCTTTTGTCTTTTTTTTTCGAATTGTATATTTCTCATTACGTGCTATTTTACCTGTTGCAACTCTGCCCTTTTACAATAAAATAAAATATCTTTTGTATTGCCATTCATTGTTTGTCACATCTGGACCAGCGGCAGTCACCTCTGCAGGAATTGAAATAATTTCACTTTACCTTAGTTTACAGACATTTTCTCAGTCACAAACTAAAGTTGCTCAGAGTGCTGATAGCTGCCTTGTGATATTGACCTGCTTTGCTTATTTTGAACTTCACGTTTGAGCATCACTACACAGATTTGTGCAGTTTGACACCATAAGGCTGTTTTCACATTAGTCTACTGCAGATTGACACTTTCTGTGTCCACTTTAAAACTTAAACTTTAAAGGCAACAGGCACTCTGAGCAATGACTTGATTTTGTGACACCAGTGTGATGTGGATAATTGAAGCTATCAGTGCACAGACATTGAGAATGGACTTCTCTGTCAGGTAGGAGACTTTTCAAATGAAACCCGTTCCACTTTTTTTGCAAAACATAACACTATTATTTTTAAAAACATATCTGGAAATGGTCTTGAATGTTATCAAAGTCATGTCCAAACTAACTAAACACTTTTTAGAAGGTGAAGTTAATACGTGTTTACTAGTTTGGCACCAAATGTGTTACATTCTTTAGTGTTGAGAGCTTAAAGACGTCGCTGCTCTTTGCACTATTGAGTAAAGCACCAAATGTCCACAGTGTGGGGCGCATACACAGTCTATGTAGTGAATAAGTGAACTCAGAGAGGGTTTCGGACACAGCCGAGGACAAATGAGAGTCACGCCATTTATTTAATTATAGTGTTGCCTAGCAACTGTTGTTTAGCAAACCATCCGCTCCACACATGATGTCTATTAGCTTCAGCGAGGGGGAGAAATAAAACTTGACCTTTAGCTGAGGTTTGTCGTGAAATCCGGCTACTAGGACCTCACCGCCATTTAAGTAGAAGAAAAAACCTCGACCTCTCGCGGCCAAATGAGAGCCGAGCTGCTGGCTGTCACGTGAGGCCGCAGTAACGTGACTCTCCCAAACAGGAAGTGTGAGACGGTGAACTTCTCATAAACACGTCTGGTTCGCAGTCACCGGTGTGACGGTCGGTGCGGCGCTGGACAGGCTGAGAGACGGCAGGTTGGAATCCGGCGGGCAGACAGGTGAGGTGTCTTTGCTTTAGCGTCATTTTGTGGTCATGTGAAGCTGTTTTCTGCCTCTGTCCGACATGTGTGGGCTGCTATTGTCACCAAACCACCGAGCTACCTTTTCTTTTCCTCATGGGACTTCCCCAATCAGACAATTTAGGACTTTCTTCATGTTTTAACGTTACGTCTTTTGTAGCTTGTCTGTTTGCCTCGTTTAATCGACACGGCGGGCCACTAAAAAACGAGGCTCTGTCCTGCTTCTCGTTATTTTGGCGAATTAATTTAATTTGGATGTACTGACAGAGCCAGACGCTTTGTAGAAACAGTTGGAGTTATTAATTGCAGTGTTCCTAAAAGAGATTTCTTTCAAGACTTCAATACCTCCATTAGTATTCATTAATATGTATAACTTCATAACTCAAAAGAGCTCTACAGCGCCGCAAAACACAGCCACCAAAATCACCACAAACATTAAACTCTCTCCAAAACACTTATTAAAAACTGAACCATATAACCTCCATAAAGGTGGGATTTAGTGCATCAGTTGTAGCTGGGTGGAGGTAATAAACTGGCCACTGACTATACTTCTATGCGGTACATAGGAATCGTTTTTTTGTTTTTTTTTTGTATTAGTTTTGTAGAGAGGTTTTACTCTCAAATGAAAACACTGTGAGCTTGTAATATTGGCAGAAATGCGCTTGTGCAAGCATGGAAATCCCACCTGATGATCACAGTCAGGAGAACTTGATGCTTCCCTTTTTCTTCAGTGTCCATGCACAAGCTTCTGTATTGTTAGAGAGGCTTTTATTGTCCTAACAGATGCCCTCAGTGAACCTTTTTTTTTTTTTTTTTTTACTGCCTCTCTGCTCTTCACTTTCTCAATAAAATCCCCCACTTCTCAATAAACTGTAGTATTTTGACTGCGTTGCCAATTTTTAGACAAAATATTAATTTGGACTTGTTTCAGTGGTTTTGCGCAGGCAGCAATGGGTTCCATGTTTCGCAGTGAAGAGGTGTGCCTGGTGCAGCTTTTCCTTCAGTCCGGCTCGGCCTACAACTGTGTCAGTGAGCTGGGAGAGCTGGGCCTGGTTGAGTTCAGAGATGTGAGTAACTCCCGGTTTAGTTCTTGGTTCATGACCTTGTGGTGAAAAGCTCAGTGTCCAGTACAAATGGAGGCCCGTTAGCCTCCTAAACTACTCAACTGCTGTTTGGGCCACAGTACTTTTCCATGTGCAACCACTTTGCCCACATTTATGGCTTCTTCACCTGCAAATGGAGGATTTCACCCCTGTTTTTATGTAACGTAATGTTTGTCACATTACAAACATCTGATTGTTATTCTAACTTTCAGTAATGCACAGTAATTGGCTTATTCACAACTAAATTTGATTATCTTGTATTTGGTACTTTATGAAGTCACTTTGGGACTTTCTCAGCTTTGAAATGGTGAACTGATGATTGCTCTGAGTCATTATGAGACACAGCTAAAGTTTCCTTCTCTCTTACTGTGATCAGATGATCACGAGTAACCGTACTGCTCTCCTCCTCTCCCCTCTGCTCTGATGTTTTAGTTAAATCCGAATGTGAACGCCTTTCAGAGGAAGTTTGTTGGCGAGGTTAGACGATGCGAGGAACTTGAGAAAACATTTAGTAAGTATTACCTCATTGGTCCCTCCTATGCTTTAATCCACGTCCTTTATTTATTAGATTTGAGTAGTTTTCCCTTTTGCCCTTTCTGACCTTCTTTATCTGCCCTTCAGCCTTCCTCGAGCAGGAGATCAATCGCTCCCTATCTCCACCCATGAAGGGTCCTCTCCCTCCTCCATGCCCGACACCTTTGGCCCCTCAGCCCCGTGAACTCATCACCATAGAGGAGGAGAGTGAGAGGCTGGCCAGGGAGCTCAAAGAGGTGAGTGTTTAGAACAATGCAGTGATAATTACATTAAAGAACAGCCTCTGTGCTGTTATAAGATTAGGTTTAACCTAAGTCTGACAGATATTTTTTTTTCTTTTCCCCATGTGTCTCACTAGGTGTCCAGAAACAGAGACAGCCTTCGGGCTCAGCTGACTCAGCTCTGTCAATACAGAGGAGTCCTGACCAAGACACACTCTCTCACAGCCTCACAGGTGGTAAAAACCACATTTCTGCACAAATTGCTGTATCATTTATTTCCGTCTCTTGAATTCTTGTGCTGTAGTGAGCAAATCTACTCTCTTGGCTTCTTCTCACAGGCACCACCTCCTGTATTGGAAAGCCAAGGCCTGTTTGATAACCGCCAAGATGTCCACCTCAGGTAGATCTCGTGTGCGTGTGCGTGTGTGCGTGTGCGTGTGCGTGTGTGTGCGTGTGTGTGCGTGTGTGTGTGTGCGTGTGTGTGTGCGTGTGTGTGTGCGTGTGTGTGTGCGTGTGTGTGTGTGTGTTAAATTTAACACGTTTCTCCACTTCACCTGCTCTCTCAGTTTTGTGGCAGGAGTGGTCCATCCTTGGAAGGTCCCCTCATTTGAACGGTTGTTATGGCGGGCGTGTCGCGGTTACATAATCGTGGATTTCAGAGAAATGGGCGATCGACTCGAGCATCCAGATACGGTGGGAACTTTGGGAACAAAGAGGGAATCATGGTTTAGATAGATATGACCATTATTTCTGCTCTGCGCACATTTAATGAGTTTTCTTATGGGTGTTTTTTTTACATCCATACCTCATTTGCAGGGGGAAATGGTGCAGTGGACAGTGTTCCTCATCTCCTACTGGGGAGATCAGATCGGACAGAAAGTCAAGAAGATATGTGATTGGTGGGTAAATCTTTAAGCAACTTATTTCTCTTTTTTTTAAATTTTTTATTATAGATTACTTCGCTGCAGTATTTGTTGAATATTTTTTGATTTCCCCCTCACAGCTTTCGCACACAGACATTTGCTTACCCCGACAGCACTGCTGAGAGAGAGGAGATCCTCCAGGGACTTCAAGGCAGAATTGAAGATATCAAATCAGTAAGTGTAGTGCGTGTTTATTAAGGCACAGAGCACTATTTGTTTCTCACTGATGCTATCACCAGCATTTAAGTTCTCTTTTGCAATGTCTGTATCACTTGAAACTAGTAGAAAGCACAAAAATAACTAATCTGTTTTTTCTTCAAATAACTACTTTTATAGAGACGAAAAGTTTTATATTATTAATATAATTATTTTATTGATTTATTTCTAAAGCTGCTGGTGTGGATTCCTTGAATATCAATGAATTTGCAATGTTTATTTCACTTAAAGTGTAGAATTGTTACTCTTAGAGGTTGTCATGTTTATATAATGGTGATGATTTGGGTTTGTTCTATGTTTGTCTTTGGTAATCTATATCATGCTTTTGTTAAATTGCTAAAAATAAATAATAAAAAAAGAACTTTTTTTTCCTGCGTAGTCGTCAACTTGTTGTTTATGCAGCCAATCTCACTTCCCTCTGCTGCAGGTGTTGGCACAGACCGAGGCCTTCCTGCAGCAGCTGCTGATGCGTGCGGTGGCTGTGCTGCCCCAGTGGAAGGTGCGGGTGCAGAAGTGTAAGGCGGTCCAGATGGTACTGAACCTCTGCAGCCCCTCCGTCACTGACAAATGCCTGATCGCTGAGGCCTGGTGTCCCGTTGCCAAGCTGCCTGAGCTGCAAAGCGCTCTGAGAGAGGGAGGGGTAAGACGACAGAGAACAGCAGAAAGTTGTAAATGAGACTTGACATAAGTAGACTACCCCATTTCTCACTCTCCATTTTTATCCAACCCTCTTCTCCATCCTCAGAGGAAGAGTGGCAGTGGGGTCGACTCTTTCTACAACCGCCTGCCTTCTTCCACCCCTCCACCTACCCTGTTTCCCCTCAACTCTTTCACAGCTGGTTTCCAAAACATTGTTGATGCCTATGGAGTGGCCAGCTACCGTGAAGTCAATCCAGGTACGTCGACGCACCACTAAAAAGTATCTTCATTCGTGTCTTGAAAGAAAGGACATGTGGGATGATTAAAGTAGAAACCAGATACTGATGAAGTCTTTTCTCTCAATGCCTCTGCAGCGGTGTACACCATAATTACATTCCCCTTCCTGTTTGCTGTCATGTTTGGGGATGTGGGTCATGGTTTACTGATGACTCTGGCTGCCCTCTGGATGGTCCTTGAGGAGAAGGACCCCAAACTCAAGAGCTGCAACAATGAGGTAATTCAGAGGATGTTGGCTCACAGTGACCACACACACACACTCTCACTGGATCTGGTTGAGTGAAATAATCTCTCTTTTTTTTTTTTTTAGCATTCAACAGTTTTAAGTAACCAGAAGATTTAAGAACTAAAACTAAAAACATTGACATTCAGCTGAAAATTGTTAGCAAATATGTTTGCTGTTTGTTAATTATTACTTTAAACGATAATATATTTCTCTTGAAGAGTTTAAATATTAAGAGTTTGATGACTGAAATTCCATTCAATATGAAACTGGAAATCAAAAAATATATGTTATACTTGTGCTAAAACAATATTATTACTCTCTATTCATTTTACTGAAAGCATTCAGGGCATTGAGTTTTAGTTTGTTGGTATTCTCTTGGCCTAATTACAAACTTAATAACATTACAAACTTTTTTTTTTTGCTGCGTCTACATTTTCTAAGAGTAAAATCATCTGTAAGATGTCAACAAAAGTGAAAAATAAAAGAACTGAAGCATGGCTTTGACCTGGCATATTAATTACTGAAATAAATCATTGTGTGTGTATGTGTGTCAGATCTGGAAGATGATGTTTGGAGGACGGTATCTGATTCTGCTGATGGGACTGTTCTCTGTCTACACGGGCGCTGTTTACAACGAGTGCTTCAGCAGGGGCCTCAGTACTTTCAGCTCATCGTGGCACGTCGGCCCCATGTTTGAGAAGAATTTATGGAAGTGAGGACATTTCATGCCCTCTGGCTTCAATTCTTGTTTATTGTTCTCTCCACACACTTTTTTTTTTGTTGATAATAATAATTTTGTGTCTTTTAGTTCATCTGTCCTGGCAGGGAACCAGTACTTGGCCTTGAATCCTAATGTGACTGGTGTTTTCACCAGCCCCTATCCATTCGGCATTGACCCAGTATGTCCATCACACTCAACAGCCCTTCATTCACGACTCTTCTATTTTCTTTCTTGTTTTCATCTTGTTGCTGCATGCGTCCTCAGTCTCTTCTTGCTTTGTGTCGTTGTCAGATCTGGGGGATGTCCAATAACAAACTAACTTTCCTTAACTCGTACAAGATGAAGATGTCAGTCATCATTGGTGTCATTCACATGACTTTTGGAGTCTGCTTGTCATTCTTCAACTACTGGTGAGTCATCACTTTTTACTTTTTTCAGTGTTTTGTGTCCATTTTGTTTCTTTTCTCATTTGTTATGACTTGCCTCCACATATCTGTCCCTGACTTTCCTCCGTTGTTGTTGTTGTTTTTTTTTCTCCAGGCACTTTCGCCAGATAAGCAGTGTCTTCTTTGTGCTGATCCCTGAGCTGCTCTTCATGCTGTGTCTGTTTGGCTACCTGGTGTTCATGGTTGTCTTCAAGTGGATCGCCTACACTCCCGCCCAGTCTAGAATCGCTCCCAGTATACTTATTCACTTCATAGACATGTTCCTCTTCTCAGACAACCCAGATAACCCAGTGCTCTATACTGGACAGGTGTGTGTGGTTTGAGCATTTCCCTAAAAGGAACGTGAGTGTTTTCACTAACACTCAACAGTTTGCTTGTACCTTACCTACCCACCAGCTCTTTTTAAGCATGTTGAGCGTAGTTTTTATATTAATGAATGCATTTACCCATATTCCTGGAAGCCACTGGTTTTATTTTATTTTGTTAGTACCGTATGAAAATCAGCTTGGAAACCAGAAAACAGCCATAACAGTGAACAGTCAACTAGTCAACAATTGTTCTTATGGTTAAAGTTACTGTATTTAACATTTTTCCCAGCGTTTGCTTGTGTCCTCTTGGTTTTTTACTCGGGCAATATAGCTTGTGAATGCAGTACTGTTTGGCAGATTACTCTCAAATCTCAGATATCGAAGTTCCCCACAAACTGTCAATGCTGTAACTGCATTAATGAGCAACAATGATTCAATTGTTGCGCTGGGGCAATGAAATGCTCACTGCGAGGAATAGCAATGAGCTATTTCAGTAAGGTTCAGGTCTCTACAAGTTCATTTTCATACTGTAACCAGTGAACACCTGGAAGTTAGAAATAAACAGCACTCAAACCTCCCAAAACTACAGCATGCTCTGGGAAATGGTTTGCAGAAGTCAAAGCAGATGCTATTTGTGCAAACAGCTATGCTAGTTAAAGCACATGCTAACAGCTTGTCCTGTAACTCCTCATGTGTAGCTTGTAGTGCAAAAGGTCCTGGTGGTGCTGGCCCTGTGCTGTGTCCCAGTCCTCCTGCTAGGGAAGCCCACGTGTGAATACATGGCATTCAGGAGAAGACAACGTCAAGTGGTGAGTCTGTTTGGCTGAACATTTCGAACATTTTATTTTTCTAGACTTTATGTAGGGGCAGCATGGTGGTGCTGTGATTATCACTGTTGCCTCACAGCAAGAAGGTCCCGGGTTCAAATCCTGGTTTGAACTCGGTGTCTTTCTGTGTGGAGTTTGCATGTTCTCCCCATGCTAGCGTGGGTTCTCTCCGGGTACTCCGGCTTTCTCCCACAATCCAAAGACATGCACATTAGGTTAATTGGTAACTCTAAATTGCCCGTAGGTGTGAGTGTGAGAGTGAGTGGTTGCCTGTCTGTTTGTCTGTATGTGGCCCTGCGATTGGCTGGCGACCAGTTCAGGGTGTACCCCGCCTCTCGCCCGAAGTCAGCTGGGATAGGCTCCAGCTCCCCCCGCGACCCTGACGGATAAGCGGTATAGAAGATGGATGGATGGATGGATAGACTTGATGTAGGATGTAGTTTCTGACAGATCTGGTCTGGTTTTCTGCAACATCAGGGGGAAGACAGGCGTCCGTTGGTGGCTGACGACGGCTCAATCAACACTCGCCAGGGGGAGGTGGAGGGAGGATCTGCTGAGGAGGAGGTAAGAGACCGGCCTGAGTAACTTAAATTGCTTAAACAGATGAAATCTGGTCAGATATGAACTGCTGTGGCTCTTGTGTTCAAAATGTGCCGTCTGCAGGAGTTCGATGTCGCAGATGTGTTCATGCATCAGGCCATCCACACCATTGAGTACTGCCTGGGCTGCATCTCCAACACCGCCTCTTACCTCCGACTCTGGGCTCTCAGCTTGGCACACGCACGTTAGTGACACGCAAACACAATGTAGACCTTCATGCTCGCATGATTCACGCACACAGATAGACTTCCTTCTCTAAAAATCAAAAAATACACTCGCGTTATTCTTTTTTCAGCCAGCTATTCATACACACATGATATGTCCTTTCCACACACTGACATCTGTCTGACGGTAAGTTATTTGCGTCTCCACAGAGCTGTCAGAGGTGCTGTGGGTGATGGTGATGCGAATGGCCCTGAAGTGGCAGGGCTATGTGGGATCTGCAGTCCTCTTTGTGATATTCGCCTTCTTTGCTGTGTTGACCGTCTCCATCCTGCTGGTAATGGAGGGACTCTCGGCTTTCCTGCATGCGCTCCGTCTGCACTGGTAAGGATAGGAAGACCGACAAGACACAGGGGTGAAATTACTGTCAATTATTCAATTTCTTAATCATCACAATTTTGAAATGTGTGTAGTCCAAGTTTAAGGGGGCTATTGAGTTAGTTATGGTATTTGTGGATTAATAAGACACTGATGTACTTAATGTCTTAGATACAACTTTCAGGGCTTTAAATTCTCAGGCACCATGTCTAGTTTCAGGCATAGAGCAGTTTTAAATTCATAACACTTGATTCAATACTTTGGACAACTTTTCAGGCTCCAAAATATTTATTCCTTCAATCCCTGAACTTAATGTTGCAAACAAAGAACTTTATCTCCTTTCCCAAGCTGCTACAAAAAGGTTTCCTTCCTAAAACACAACTCAAGTTTCCCTCCAACCAGAACCCATAAATCCAGAACCAGAAATTGTCATATAGTAAATAAGAAAACATGTGATTAGGGGTGAGATTAAGTACATTTCACAACAATCTCAAGTCTAAATCTGTCATTTACAGCTAATGGCAATGTACCGCAACATAACTTCCTTACTCATGAAGACTTCTTCAATTCACTTACCAAAGTTATCCACACTTAGAGTGCAACGTGCACACTAAGAGACGTTGTGGATGGATCACTCCTAGAATGTGTTAATTACATTTCATGAACATCTTCGTGTTACATTTTGTAATTATTTATTTTATGTATAAATGGACATTTTTGTCTGATGGCGGTGCTAGAGAAAAGATTCAGAGGCCAAAGGTGTTGCGTGGATAAAAATGGATCACGTGTTGTAGTTTATATTTGCCATCGCATGTTGACTTTACTTCTCTCTCACAGGGTGGAGTTTCAGAACAAATTCTACAGCGGATCAGGCTACAAGCTGAGCCCTTTCTGTTTCTCATCTCTGATCAATGCATCAGCTGCTATATGACCGGCCAAGCCATCACTTAATTTGCTAAAGAGTTGTGTTAATTTATGTGTATTATTTCAGTACTTGGACTGCAACCACACACATCAGAATGACTCCGTCTCCCCAACTTAACAATGGTATTCTATTGCCTGTACGCTATTAAATGATTTAACGGACTTGATCATGATGGTATAGACTGTTATTTTTGCATCAGTAGAATGAAAATGAGACCATATATAATGAATTACAATTGAATATTATGAAATGGAAAAAATATACTTTTGTATCCCCTTTTTTCACAATCGATGTTATGTACTGCTTTAATTACTCTTTCAGTCACTCTAAAAATAGTAATCATTTACTCCTCATTGTATGACCATACATTATAGACAAATTATGAAAAGGGAAAGCACTTAATGAAGCAGTCAATGAGTCTGTTCTGCAGTGTAAGGGAATGTGTGATTGTTGAATTGATGTATTGTGCTTTGATTAGCCAGTCCTGTAAGATTCTTCAAATGATGGCAGGGAATAATTTGAATGATCTCCATGAGCCAAAGATACTTTTCCCTCATTGTCATGTCTTCCAAGCACAACACGCAACAGGGATTTATTGGTAGTAACGTTTTTTTATGTGCCTTACTGGGACTGAGTGCTTGCTTAAGTCTTTTGGACAGATCGTGACATCCACTATCATGCCACTATTTTGAACAAAACATTTGAACATTTATCATATTTTTTTCTGCCAGTTTGCACTGTAAATTGGGTCAAATTTGAACTGAAATTAAAAATGATTTTCTTCTGCAGTTTTAATGTGCGAAGTCATTCATTGAACAGGTTATATTACCTGATGCATAGTCACACCATTTATTAAATTTCTGTGTCGTATCTGTTTGAGTAATTCATATCACTGATGGAAAACGTACAAATCCTTAATACTCAATACTCATTGTATTGGAATGTAGTGCTTGAATATCATACAGATATTTTTATGGAAAAAAACGTGCTTTTTTATTCAGCTTAAATGTTATGCGACCAGTGACTCAAAGTCACTTATCTGACGACTATCCAACTTCAAACTAATCTCAGTAAAGCGCATCTCTGTAATACGTAAGCGGAACATTTGAAACGCTGGCGTTTGTTTCTGTCAGTGCTGCTTCTAATGTAGCACCGAGCGAACCGGATGTTATCCAAATGTCAAAGATGGCGCTCCGCATGTCACGGTGATTTATATCGAGTAAAGGAGTATGTTTTCAGATTAGAAGTACGTAGTGCCTCGCCGGGTGGCAGCAGGTTGTCTGGACCTTTGTTGTGTTTTCTGAGGCGAACACAGCGGAGGAGGAGATGGCGAACAGCGAGATAAGTCGAGGTGTGCGACTCTTAGGTCAAATTCAACGATGTCGTCCGTTTGTGGCTTCAAAGCTGACGGGTAAGTAGAGATGTTTTCGTCATTGTTACATGTGCTTTCCCTTATGTATCATAGTCCGTGAGCAGCTCAGCTTATATATCTACTCTACCGGTATCGTTAACCTTTGTGTGTGAACTCATTTCAGCTAACTGCTCAGCTCGGTGTGTGAGTCAGACAGCCTCTCAGCCGGAGCCCAGAGCGGATGAAAATGAAGCCGTGAACCCGACCTTTGTGAACAGAAACCCCCGGAACCTGGAGCAGATGGCTCTGGCTGTGAAGGACCGGGGCTGGAAGACGACCTGGCCCCACCGGCAGTACTACCACAGGTCTGTGTGCACATTGTACGGATGCAGTGTCCCTAAACGTAAAATGTATCAGAAAACCTGTGCATGCATATATTCAGCTGAGGTCCTGTTTTCAAGGGGAACCTCAGTATAGTAAATAAAAATTAAAGTACGTACAGTGGAGCAAAAAAAGTATTTAGTCAGCCACCAATTGTGCAAGTTCTCCCACTTAAAAAGATGAGAGAGGCCTGTAATTTTCATCATAGGTACACTTCAACTATGAGAGACAGAATGGGTGGAAAGAATCCAGGAAATCACATTGTAGGATTTTTAATGAATTAATTAGTAAATTCCTTGGTAAAATAAGTATTTGGTCACCTACAAACAAGCAAGATTTCTGGCTCTCACAGACCTGTAACTTCTTCTTTAAGAGGCTCCTCTGTCCTCCACTCATTACCTGTATTAATGGCACTTGTTTGAACTCGTTATCAATATAAAAGACACCTGTCCTCAACCTCAAACAGTCACACTCCAAACTCGAAAAATTGTAGCCCTGCACCAGGCTGGGAAGACTGAATCTGCAATAGGTAAGCAGCTTGGTGTGAAGAAATCAACTGTGGGAGCAATTATTAGAAAATGGAAGACATATAAGACCACTGATCTCCCTCGATCTGGGGCTCCACGCAAGATCTCACCCTGTGGGGTCAAAATGATCACAAGAACGGTGAGCAAAAATCCCAGAACCACACGGGGGGACCTAGTGAATGACCCGCAGAGAGCTGGGACCAAAGTAACAAAGGCTACCATCAGTAACACACTACGTCGCCAGGGACTCAAATCCTGCAGTGCCAGACGTGTCCCCCTGCTTAAGCCAGTACATGTCCAGGCCCGTCTGAAGTTTGCTAGAGAGCATTTGGATGATCCAGAAGAGGATTGGGAGAATGTCATATGGTCAGATGAAACCAAAATAGAACTTTTTGGTAAAAACTCAACTTGTCGTGTTTGGAGGAGAAAGAATGCTGAGTTGCATCCAAAGAACACCATACCTACTGGGAAGCATGAGTGGCTTCGTAAGAAGCATTTCAAGGTCCTGGAGTGGCCTCGCCAGTTTCCAGATCTCAACCCCATAGAAAATCTTTGGAGGAAGTTGAAAGTCTGTGTTGCCCAGCGACAGCCCCAAACATCACTGCTCTAGAGGAGATCTGCATGGAGGAATGGTCCAAAATACCAGGAACAGTGTGTGAAAACCTTGTGAAGACTTACAGAAAACGTTTGACCTCTGTCTTTGCCAACAAAGGGGCGTATAACAAAGTATAGAGATGAACTTTTGTTATTGACCAAATACTTATTTTCCACCATAATTTGCAAATAAATTCTTTAAAAATCAGACAATGTGATTTTCTGGATTTTTTTTTTTTCTCATTTTGTCTCTCATAGTTGAAGTGTACCTATGATGAATATTACAGGCCTCTCTCATCTTTTTAAGTGGGAGAACTTGCACAATTGGTGGCTGACTAAATACTTTTTTGCCCCACTGTATATTCAAAAAGATGTTGCTGCCCCTCTTGTTTGTAGTTCACTATGTATGTCTTTCTGGTCTTTTCAGGTTGGTGTTTTCCCGCACCCAGCATCATGTGACAGCCCAAGTGTTCTCCAGCAGCTCTCCTGCCCCGGTGCTTACCTGTTCAACTAAGGAGTGGGCGGTGAAGAAGGAGCTGGCTTCCACAAATTGCGTGGTAGCCTGCCAGGCTGTTGGCGAGGTGCTGGCATACCGATGCAAGCAGGCTGGCATCACCAGGATGGTGTACAGGGCGATTCCCTGGACGTATCGCTCAGACTCTGTGAGTACAGGCAGCACTAAATGCTGATAGAAAAATCATCATCATCATCTTTACTTCTCCTAAAGTCGTCACCTGCTTCTCTTACAGGTTCAGTCCTTCAGAGGAGCTATGAAAGAGGGAGGAATCACCCTCAGTGAACCCAGAAGGAAATAAGTTGGTATTTAACTTTGGGTGTCATCCATCACATCTGTTGTTTTGTAAAAATGTCCTCTGTATCTTTTACTCTTTGCTCTTTTGTGAATTACAACTGTACTAATATTAAGATAAGATGGCCAGCACTACAGTGGATGGTGATAGAAAGAGAATCAAAATAAGTGATTAAAGTACAGCTGGTTGTCCCTGTGTTTTGTCTCTTTTGGCTAAAATGTTTCTGAATGGAAGAAGTTCCTCTCTAGTGTTTTAATTAACCCAGAAACCACGCAGTTGGTTTGTAGATAAAGATTTATTTTCCACTCATGGTGCTTGTTGTAAACGAGAGAGAGGTACAAACAGTGGAGTGGCTTCACTCAACAAGGCATAGAGATGTGGACAAGATAAAAAAAAATAATAATCATGGATCATTTTAATCATAATACAGCGTGACGTTGGCTCAGGCAGTGGGAACAGTGCGTGTTGTGGGATTATAAAGTGCATGTTTCTTTTTAACAGTGAGCATGCAGGTTAAATGTGAGCTTCAGCTTGGGTTCACTGGATAAAAAAATATCACCAGCATAGAATAAGAATCTTCCACGTCAGCATCGAGTGATGGGACATCTGAAAACGGTATATTGAATAATTTACCTCAGTTCATTTAATGTCAATATAAATACATGAGAAAACCCTGAACGATTTGCTCACATGTTGGTATAAAAACACTTAACATGCACCCAGGTCATCAGCAATTATGTGTCGATACATTTATACTGTATACATACGCGTTATGTGAAATCATGGGAGGTCACATTTATACTGCAATCAGACCAAGTGAGAAATGGTACAAGATACAATATGTAGCCACCACCACTTAGTAAAAACATTACAAAACACCTGTCATAGTCACATTTCATTATCAGGTTGAAGGCACTCATACAGCCCTGGTGTTTAAATAGAGGGAATAAAGATAAAATGGGTGCATGATTCTTTACATACTGACATGATAAAGATTTTCAATTAAATATAGTCATTGGCACATTGGAATACATTGTTTGGCAGGCTTGTGCCATAAAACTGGCCCTGACTTGGTCCATAATGCAAAGCTTGGATACAGTGATGCTCTCACATCCCTGAACAATGTCACATGTTTTGAAAAACACTTCTGATGGGAGAGAATATGAAACGCATGTAAAACCATCCACCTTGGATTGGCAGCTTACAGCCACGTGTTCACAAAGGAAAGTAAATGAGAATGGTAATTGCATAGATATCATCTCTGGGGTGGTGATGTGAGAGCTGAACTTGGGAAGAGGGAACAAGGAAGGATGCTACATGGGGGGAGAGAGCATGATAACGCAGCAATGTACACTGATAATGACTTCAGTCATCAGATATCCTGACTTTCACTGGTGTAGCAATACTGCAGCAAGATCCTTCCATCAACAGTGAGCTATTGCAATACACTTGATCAGATATGCAATGAAAGACTTGCAAAACATAAATGAAAACTTTAAATCATCTAAAGTATAAAGCCAGAGCGTATCAGTGTATAAAAACCTTGGCATGTTACTGGAGCAAACTTTCCTTCACCATCTATTTCCTTCTCTATAGGCTGCTCTCCCTCCTGTAACTCCCTGCTATTCCTTCTATCTCTGATCACTTTAGGTTTTACTCAGTCTGGCGTCCGTCAGGCTTCGTGGTTCAGGCGAAACATCGATGCATGCTCTCTGGTGAATCAGACCCCGTCGGCTATGGCTACGCCTGCGCTGCTTTGGAGAACGCTTGGGGCTGCCAGGCAGCTTTGAAAAGAACAAAGAAAAGGAAGAGTAGCTTATAGAGCGGCTAAATTTAATGAGCACTGGCACTGAACTAAAGATTTGGCAGTTTTTCCAACCTGAAATCAGGGGAAAGAAGCTAAAAATAGATTATGAAATATTCTCATGTTTCCTGTATCTTTCATTTGGCGGCATTATTGTGAAAAACTTAGCCTGCAAAATGCCACAGAAGAACTTTGAGAACAACATTGAAGTGAGATCCCAACTAAACTGATGTGTATATGCACATTACGCGTTTATCACAAATGACACATAACATACTCGCCAATGCTCTCCGTACCAGAAGGCTGGATAGGCTTCCCTACAGTCAACAAGAAATTGCCATCTCATGTTATTCGTTCATTCAAGTGCTACTGTTGAGTAAAGTGCTACCTCACATCTTCTTGCTTAGCTACAATATATACAGCACACAACATATTGTTATACAGAAACTAAAGAACAGGATCCAGTAACCACTCAGCCTTAGATATCACCCAGGTAAATGCTAACGTTGGCAGAACTGGTTTCAGGTATAACACATCTTTTATATGGAATGAACTTCCCTCAAGCTAGTGTCATACATTGGATAATTTAAAGCCTTATTATCTGATCTTTTCTATGATTCTTGACTATTTCATGTCACTATGTTTTCATTGTGTTCCGCTTTGCCAACTCTCTTTTTATGAATGCTACTTTTTAGTGTCTATAGAAACATTTGAAGCACTCTGCTTCACTTACTTGTCCTTTATCCACATCATCTAGTTCACTAATGGATTGCATGAGGGAGAAGAGGTTCATCCTGCCACTGCGATTAACGCTTGAAGCGACCTTGACATGGGAGAGAGGAAGGAAAAAAAATCCCCAAAATAAGTGAGGCAGTGAGATCGGCACCAAAAAAAGAGAGACATGTAGATAAAAGTCTTCAGATGAAGCATGTCTGAATAGATCTGTGTCTGCTCACCTTGTCTGGTTCATTTACTGTGATAACAGGATTGACGTCTGGCCCCGTCTGCCCGGGGTCCTGGTTGGTATCAGACGGAAGGGTGGGCTCTCCAAACACCTGGGTGCATTTGGGAAGACCAAATAATTTAAGACATAAATATTTAAAAATCTGCAGGATTTATAACACTAATAACATTTACTAATCACCTCTTTCTCTGCCTCTTTTTCATCTGGACTCTCCACTTCCTCCCCCTCATCATCAAGTCCCTCATCCTCATCCTCATCCTCGTCCTCGTCCTCGTCCTCGTCCTCGTCCTCGTCCTCGTCCTCGTCTTCCTCATCTGGCTTTCCTTCCTCTCCACTCTCCTCCTTTCGCACTGACTTTTGTCTTTGGTCTCTAGACTTCCGCCTCCAGAGTGCGCTGTGACGCTGCTGGCTGGAATGATGAAGGAACATGCAGCGCAATCCTCTCATGAGCCCACAAATTGATCAATGCTTTAGTCACACTGGACAACACAACCGATTGTATGATCTTTATACAGCATTAGGCCCAACACTATGCCTGACCTGGCGTTGAGGATGCCGTTGTAGGTCTGGAGCTGCTTCATGAAGCCCTCGTTGGGCTTAACGATGGACCGACAATCCCTGGCATAGGTCAGCGCCATATCCAGCGGCCAATGGTGTTGCTTCATGGCGTAGGCGATCACCGTGGACGCAGAGCGAGATATGCCCATCTTACAGTGCACCAACACCGCCTGTCCGCTCTTCCTGAAATACACAGAGATCAAAAGAAGCTCACTCTGTGGTTTAGGGATTTTGCTTGACATATAATGGAGGGATAATGGTGGGAAGTGCCCGGATACCCTGCTGGAATGTTGAGACAGACAGACAATTGTGCAATTGTAAAATACAGAAGCACTGTTTTTTCTGTTATGCTCTACTAGATTAATGCAGTAAGTTCATAGAGCTCGTTCACACAGTTTAACCTGAATGGAAGTCACAGTGTAGCAACTCATGATATACATTTTTGATTTTTGTTCATTTTCTGGCAGGAATGAGAAGATTAATAAAACTCTGAAGTGTGCACACTAAATATGATGCTCCATCCTGCAACTAGTTAGCTTAGCTTAGCTTAGCATAAAGACTGGAAATTTTTAGCCTAGTTCTGTCCGAGGGTAAAAATCTGCCGACCTGCAAAACTCAATAATTAATATACATCTACACTACACACAGTGTAGAAACTCAGTTTTACGAGGCATTATGTTTGGCAGTATCTCTTGGCCAGGCACAGCAACTTCCTGCAGTCTTTGCTAGTTGCCTGGCAACTGCTGAGAGTCGATGAGCTTCAGAGGTGCCGGCAGGCAGATTTTGGTTCTGCTGGACAGAGCCAGACTAGCTATTTCCCTTTGCTTCCTGTCTTTGTGCAAAGCTAACCATCTTGTGCATCAAGCTTCATATCTGGCGGACAGATGTGAAAGTGGCATCTATCTTCTCATCGAGCTCTGCACAAAAAAGCGGAAACGTTTATTTCCCAAAGATCAAACTTTTGCCTTAAAAAGCTGGCACAAATCACCTCTTAGTATTAAGGGATTTAGTGTGTCAAACATTGCCCCTTCTGCTTGAGCTTCAGGCTATTGGAGCAGTAAATGAGATGTAGTTATCGACAGAAATGTGCCAGCGTTGTGCTTGTCGTTGTGTTTGGATTTTAAGAGTCGGTGTGTTTGGGGTTTCAGGACTACCTTGCAGTGTTGATGAAGTTGTATGTGTCTGTCCAGTGAGAGAGCAGGTCGGTGGCTTCCACATCGTACACTCTGATGTTCATATAAGTGAAGGACTCTGGGAAAAAGTTGTCAATCTCCCTCGTCATATTCAGGATATAGCCCACGCTGAAGAACATACAGACACAAACTTAGAGCCACAGTGGTGACTCAGCAAAACACAATATGCAATTGTGTACTGCCCATGTCATGAGACAATGAAGCACTATAGCTGCAGGTGAAAACACTTACTTGTTTTTCTGCAGCTCCTCAAAGTTAGCTGCATTCCACTCAGAGCCCTGAAACCAGATAAAGACAAACAGCTGAGTCAAGGGCACAAAGGACAAAAGGGAACGGGCCTACAGAGTCATCTTCCCTATCGCTGTCGACACAAATCTCCTACAAAAGGGGAACTTAATACTCACATGACCACATCCTGGTGAAGGCTTATGTGTGTGAAAGCACACTTTCTCGACTGAAGCTTTTCTTGACTAAAGAGCCGTCCACACCGAGAAAGATAATATAATGATAACTATAAATGAATCGTTTTAGAAGTCACTCTTACTCAGTCTTTTCCACAGCTGTAACGATGGCAGAGGCAAACAATATCATTGGGATCACTTTCAGAGAGCTTAGCACCACTGTTTGCATAAAATTATTGTTTATCAGTGTGGATTATCATATTGTTAATGTTGCAGTTATCTTTCTTGGTGTGAATGGACCTTAAAGCTCAAGAAAGGCTTCTCCGGCGGTACAATAAAGCTTAATAACGTCTGAGTAATCACTCACCAGGTAAAGATAGTCAAATATTTTGGAGGGTTTGTCCATCTGAGCCATGGTGACCAGGATCTCATTGTCAATGTACTCCTTAAAGGGTCTCATGTCGAAGCCTATCCTGGTCTCCAGGGCAGAGTGCACCTACAGCAGCAAAGCAAAAATCAGATTATACAGGCAGACATACTCCTCCCTATATCTGCCCACAATATCTTACCATTTTAGACGTGAGGTTGTCCAGGTCTTCAGTCCTCATGATGTCTCTCAGATGCTCTTTGATCAGTGCTTCATTGGAAATCCTTTCTGCCGAGCTTCCCATACAGGAAAAAAACAAAACTTAAATACATGCCATCATGCGAGCACTTGCAAAAAGAATGGATGATAACTTTCATTTTATTTCCACATTTATAGCAGAGGGTAGTGGTTTGCGACTTGATTGACATACAGGGCGGCCAGTCTGAGATCTCTTCTCTGCTACGGGTCACCGGCAGGGATATGTGTGGTCAAACGCGCCAGCTACTGCAAAACTCCAGTGAATTCTCGAAGTGAACTGGTTTAGCCTTCCAATTTATATCTACTAAACAAGGGATACTCTGGGATAGGAAGGATATTCAACTCCATTCAGTGCAAGTCATCAGAGTAAGGTAGTGACCATAAATGTATTGAATGTTCCAATTACTCTTGTCACTTGCGTGCAATATTGACGGTTACATCACTGTTTGTCACCTCTGTCCATTACTGCTGTCAATTTTTATGTGTAATACCAAGGGTTACATTAGTTGCAGTTATGCAGTGTATGCCAACATACATTGTATATATAAAGTATACTCAGTATATACACCAATCAAGCATAACATTATGACCACTAACAGGTGAAGAGAACACTGATTATCTCTTCATCATGGCACCTGTTAGTGGGTGGGATATATTAGGCAACAAGTGAACATTTTGTCCTCAAAGTTGATGTGTTAGAAGCAGGAAAAATAGGCAAGTGTAAGGATTTGAGCAAGTTTGACAAGGGCCAAATTGTGATGGCTAGATGACTGGGTCAGAGCATCTCCAAAACTGCAGCTCTTGTAGGGTGTTCCCAGTCTGCAGTGGTCAGTATCTATCAAAAGTGGTCCAAGGAAGGAGCAGTGGTGAACCGGTGACAGGGTCATAGGCGGCCAAGGCTCATTGATGCACGTGGGGAGCGAAGGCTGGCCCGTGTGGTCTGATCCAACAGACGAGCTACTGTAGCTCAAATTGCTGAAGAAGTTAATGCTGGTTCTGATAGAAAGGTGTCAGAATACACAGTGCATCACAGTTTGTTTTGTATGGGGCTGCATAGCCGCAGACCAGTCAGGGTGCCCATGCTGACCCCTGTCCACTGCCTGGCTGTGGCCTCTTTCAGCAGGATAATGCACTCTGCCACAAAGCAAAAGTGGTTCAGGAATGGTTTTAAGAGCACAACAACGAGTTTGAGGTGTTGACTTGGCCTCCAAATTCCCTAGATCTCAATCCAATCGAGCATCTGTGGGATGTGCTGGACAAACAAGTCCGATCCATGGAGGCCCCACCTCGCCACTTACAGGACTTAAAGGATCTGCTGCTAACATCTTGGTGCCAGATACCACGGCACACCTTCAGGGGTTTAGTGGAGTCCATGCCTTGATGGGTCAGGGCTGTTTTGGCAGCAAAAGGGGGACCAACACAGTATTAGGCAGGTGGTCATAATGTTATGCCTGATCGGTGTATATAAATAAATATATGTTTAGCATTTTTAATGTAGGTAGATCATTTTGACCTGGTCATTTTAAAAGTAGCTCGCAAGCCGGAAAAGTGTAGGCATCCCTGGTCTAAAGGTACTTGAATTTTACTTACCTCTGTCCATCACTGTCCTTGCGGACTGACTCCAGGTCATTCATAGCCTCCCACTCATTGAGGCAGATGCGGTCTGATTCAACATGCTGGTGGTAATGCTGGGCCCACTCCAGGCCATTGCCTGGGATCACCGCTGCCTTGACCGCCCGCTCAGTGCAGCCGTGCAACACCTGCAGCACTGACCTTACAGCAGTGGGGAGAGGGAGGACAGAAGATAGTATGCATTTGAGAAAAAAATCAAACAAAAACAAGGAGGCTAAAGAAGTTAACAATGCAGTAGTCTTAAACTTTAGAGCAATGGAGACCCATGTAGTTGTTAATGAGGTACTATAGGAAGTGACATGCTACGAGCTATAGTAAGGACATTAATGTGTTAACATGAATACATGGGTGTCAGCCTTTACACTCACCACATGGTCTGCATGGAAACAGGTTTGAAAATTCTGGTCTCTTCAGCAGAGGTCACGCTAAAACCACTGTGGAAAAAGGACAGAGATATGAGCTGCAATAATAAGTAAGAGGAAGATAAAGAGAAGAAAGAGAGAAAAAAGGAAGCAATACTGATGACTACCATTACTGGCCAGATGGAGAGAGATTATTCAGTTATTCAGTGTAAATTGATGGTTCTTGTGAAAAAGTTGAGAATGAAGATGTGATGACAGAGAGAGAGAGAGAGAGAGAGAGAGAGAGAAATTAGCACGGTTGGAGGTGTGATCCAGCCTAATGAGGGTGAACATGCTGTGAGACATGGCAACCGATCAAAGCATCACAGTCACACAGTATGTGACAGCGGATTAGTTAAAACACAGCATCCGACAGCAGAGCCACCACACTGTGTTAACCTGACTCGACTGTTTTTACAGCTCTCAGTTTCACAGAGCCCCTGTCAACATTCACCTCCGAGCATCGACAGCTAAAGAGTTGCCACATTTCTAACAAACGCTGTACTGAGTGGCAACAAGCTAAAAACACAACCTTGACCATTTTTGTTAAATCATAGCTGTTTGTTAACAATCCCACATCAACAATGCTGACACTAACTGACCCGTTTGTACTGACGTGGAAAGAAGCAAACCATGATTTACTTTCATTTAACTGCAAAAACACATGATCGACATGCTTATGTAAGGATCTGAGCGAGTTATAGGAGCAGCTGTAATTTCTGGAGAATGATTCACCTCCATAAATAGAGACATTACTCATTCACATTATCTCTGGCCAGAATCCCAGATATCATGCTGCACCGTCTGTGCTGCAGCCTAACAAACCCCTCACTTTTTAAAAATTCAACCCTCATTCCCTTTTTATTACGTAGTTTCTTACCCGTCTCCGTCCAGGTACACCTGTGTGTCGCTCCACATCGGCAGGACCAGGCCAATGGTGCACTGTTCACTGCAAAGAGGACACAGAGACAGAAGACAAGGAAGGAAATTTAACTAATCAAAGGTAAACCAGACATTGTTAATGAATTGTAAGTCTTATCTCGTGCTCTCTTTGTGACACAGCAGATCAGCATCTTGGTTACAAACACCTTTCTGAGTCGGGGAAGTCCATGCCCAACAGGATGCTCTCTTGTTTGTTGCCGAGGGTGGACACAACTATCAGATACCTGACTCTGACCGAGCTGATGGACTCCAGCTGCACAGCCTGCATGACAGAGGGCGGAGGACAAGAGCAACAAAACGATGGGCAACAGAGTGCGGCCAAGCAAAATTAATGTGACCCATTCCTCTGAAGTAATCAATCACACCGAATAAACCGGTCTGATTACACATGCTGCAAAATATCCCATGTAGGAAAATTTCTTTGGCCTTCCTGGGAAAATCACATCAGGGACATCAATTTTCTCTTTCCAGAGAGACAGATACAGGTTACAGTCGACTTAAAGGACCATACCTGTGTTCCTTTTACATGTTTTAGCACAATAACTCTAAATCTTTTATATTTTCAATTAGTATGTTCTACAGCAAACATTATGTTTAAGATTTCTTTTTCTGCCATCCACACAGCCTCTGGTTTCAATATATTCCCCGGTAGTCCATCACACTCAATTAGTCTCCCCCCCCCCCCCCCCCCCCTTTCTTTGACAAAGTAACACAGTTGATGTGTGTACTCAAGGCTGTCAGAGGCTCTTAAAACAATGACTTTAACCCTTTAAGGTCCGCACCAAGAAAAAAGTGATGGAAAAATTTATTCTTTATATATTTTATTTCCTTGGGGCATTAATTACAAAAATCTATGTTTTTTTATGAACAGACCCCACATTTTTTGAAATATTGGCCTCTACCAAACGGTTGAGATGTCGTAAGTAAAACATGTTTTCAATAAGATATAGTGAGTCAAAATGTGCTCTACCATATGGTTGAGCGGAAGGTTAAAGGGTTAAGAGCTGACCACTGAACAAAAAATTATGTTAAGGTTTAAGGCTTTACAATATTCAGAACATTAATATAGCATCAAACAGCTATTTGCCATGTAAAGACACAGCGGAGTAATGTTGTCCTGAGCAGAGAATGAATTCACACTCCTTCTGTGTGTTGTAATCTGAGCTTCCCTGTTGTTGTACAGCCATGTGTGCATGTGAGCCTGTGAATCGCTCTGTGAGCAAACCCGTAGCACAGTGAAACCAAGCTGAACAACGACACAGAGCTGCTGCCCAGCAACAGACTCAGCTAAGATACTGAGCTAACACAGTAGCACAAAATCTAAGGGAATTCAGTGGTTGCATACAGAATCAATGACAACGAACAAGAGACCGACTGAGGATGTAATAAATACATGAGTGACACAAAAAATGTTTCGGGTCTCTGCAGGACATTTCCATATTTAAACAGTTGAAACGAATCCAGCAGCTGCCTGCAAAATTTACTGGTCAATCTCAAAAACAGTGGAATGCTTTGGAGAGCATTATGCTTATTCACAGATAAGCTGTTGGACCATGTTTAAACCTCACATGTGAAGGGCCTGGGATGCTGTAGCACCATGAACTGAGACTGCTGTGACTGACTGAATGTAACTGATGGAAAAACCATTTCATTTTATTTTATGATGACATTGACAAAGATATTGTGGATAAATCACACCACTGCAGATACTTGGTAAGATAAGATCCACTTGGTAAGGCTAACCAAGACATTTTTCTGGTTTTATTGATTTGATTTGCAAGATGCATGTAAACATGAGGCCTCACCAGCTTAATGGTATCTTCTGGTCTGAGCAGTTCAACCATGGCTTGAAGCTGTCTGTGCCGCGTGTCTGGGGCTTCGTGGCCTTCCTTTACAGGAGAATGTGGAGCGCGAGAAGTCTCCTCATGGAGACCCTCTCTCTCGCCCTCTTCCAGCAGAAGGACCGCCCCCTTCACAAGGGCAAAGCTCTCCCTACAGACACACAGACATCAATGAGCATAATGCTGCTGTAATCTACCAACTATGAATCATTTTTTAGGACTATTATTAGATGACTGAATTAAAAGACAACACTGTTGTACAGCTACCTTTTCTGAAGTCTCCCTCTTCTTTGGAGGCTTTCATCCTTACAAAAGATAATAAATAAGTCACAATAAAGCATCAACAAAAAGAGTGAAAAGTAAAAATATTTAGCCCCTATTAAGTTTGTGTGTGATTTAGTTTTTATGTAACAATCTACTTTATGATGTTTTTGTTGTAGCGATGATGACTTTTGTGACTTTATTTTTTAATCACAGGGTCTGTTCTATACATCACAGCAGACTATAACTTTTCTGTTTTCTGTTTGTAATTATGAAAAAAAAGTTTATGTATGCAAATCCCAAATAAAATATAACTAGATAATGCAGCTGTAAAATACTAAAACATTGCTGTTTCTAACACTCACCAAAAGGTAACATTTCTAACTTGATGAAGTGTTGAAAAAGTTGTATCTAACTTTCAATGTGTGTGAGATGTTTTTAGCTGACGAGAAGCGTGGACACAAATGGCCGGAAAACATGTTCAGAAATTTCTTGGGTGAAATGTGGTGCAGCACAGATAAGGTGCAGTGGAGGACTGAAGTGAGGAGACAGTCACAAAGAGTGACATGTGCACACAGGGAGGAGGGCACTAAGGGGGGAACAGACAATAAAAACAAAGACGCTGGCAGCAAAAAAGATAGATGGATAGGAAATTAAACAGAAATGCAATAAAAGAGAGGAAAGAGAAAGAAAGCTGAGAGAAAGAAGTAGCAGAAGTTACAAAGGTTTGCAGGGTTCACAGAAAAAGAAACATGAGACAGTAAGATTACCTGTTACGCAACTGACAAGTCCAGACAGAGTCAAGAAAAAAAAAAAAACAAATTAAAGAGGAGAAGTGGGCAGGAGCCAAGAGAGGAATGATGAGGAGTTGAAGAAGGGAAAAAAAAGGAGAGAACACAAGTTAAGATAGTAGCGTGATTAGATTCTGTGACAAAATATGCAAAAAATTAAACCTGGACCCACTGTCAGGTCATTTCTGGTTTAGTTGGCAATGACAAAGAGTTGAAGAAAAGCCTGGCCTTGGATGTAAAGTTAAATATGTTCATGATAAGAGTAACAGAATGAAAGGAGATAAAGTTAAAGACAGTAGCTGATGAAACAGTGTTTATATGATTATATGTATGCATCAAACAACTACAGGGACAGTGAGCATTTAGATAGACAGAAGGTGATGTAATCACTCTCCAACATCACTGTAATGAATATGAATGGGATCTAAATCACTTTGATGCTCCTGTATCTGTGGCATGTTTGCCCTGCAAGCCTATCAATGCAATCACATCCCTGGAAGAAAAACAAAACAGCCTTTTGTTATCCATCCATTATCTATACCGCTTATCCGTCACAGTCACTGGGGGGCTGGAGCCAATCCCAGCTGACATGGGGCGAGAGGCGGAGTACGACCTGGACTGGTCGCCAGTTAATCACAGGGGCAACACATAGAGACAGACAACCATTCACACTCACACCTATGGGCAATTTAGAGTGTCCAATGAACTTAACCTGCATGCCTTAGGTGCCGGAGTACCCAGCGAAAACCCACGCAAGCACGGGTAGCACATGCAAAATCCACTCAGAAAGACCCCAGGATCCAACCTGGATTCGAACCTTGGAGGGTCCAAGTTCTGCATGAAGGGCAGGAGCTCTTATAGCTCTGAGTCACTTTTTATAAAACAAACTTGTTTGTGTGCAACAAGGACTGGGCATGGCTGAACTCACCGGAGCAGCGGAGATGGATGGGATCCTGTGCAAGGTGAGCAGAGCCATTGCTGAGTACAGGTATGTCTCCACTAAACCTGCTTCTGCTGCTGGCAGGCTCAGACAAGCTTGGCAAGTTCCTCAGTCAAAAGCGTGCCCTGGGCGGGGCGACTACTGGTATTATTTCTGAAATGACACATGGATATTTGGGCTTGACTACATTCAATAAATAGGTCTCACGAAAGAGATATCAGACAACCAGCGTCTGAGGAGTTGAGTTGTTCTCACAATAGTGGCATTGTTGTTTAATCCAGAGAACATATATGCCATGGTGTGTGTATATATGTCATCACAGGTTTTGTCATATCTCTGGTTGTATCAGGCCACAATTGCTTACTGAATTTACAAGATCAGTGTAATGAAGTGCCTTGATATCTTTTTGGTAATACACATCTATCGATTCAAGTAAATGTCATATTTTCACGATAGATATCAATATAAAATTATATGTACTGCAATAGAATGTTTTATCCATATCTCCTATGGATATTGTGTTGCTTTACATACACAGGAAACAAACTGCATTCCTTCAGTGCCACATTTTTTATTTTGTAACGCTGAACAATAAAAACGAACACAAAGAAAAACGATAAAAACAAAATGAAAACTGAATAAGATAAACAAGTGATAAGTGAGTTCCTTGTTGTGCGTATTTGATAGGGCGCAATGATTGACGATACAGTACAGTCTTGCATTTAAGGGCGAAACTAAAGTTTAAAATATATATAAAATACATGCCACAATGAGCATAATGCGGTATGGGGGTAGTTTTCAAATCTACATAATCAGCCTTGCTACTGTCTTCCCATAAAGGAACTGTTGTTGACTGCTGACCACCAGCATAACATGAACAGTGAGGGAACGCCTGCATTACACGACAGCTAATATGTGATATGGCTTCGGCTCGACGCATGCACATAATACACTGACCTCTACCCTGGCACTGTTAGCAGGCAAGAAATCATTCATAGAATTGGTTTGAACGTGCCAGACTAGCTGTAAACAGACCGCAGCTCGTCTCTGCAACAAACCACAAACAAGCTGACAGCTGACGATAACGTTAGCCACCACGGTCTCCACGACAACGTGAGTAAAATAAAAACCGTTTTCTCACCTTTTCCAGACCGGGCCCAGGCTGTAATTTCCTGCTTTGAGCGGCTGCTAGTCTGTTCCTCAAGTCTTCAGCCCTTCTTGTGCTGCTTTCAGAGGGTCAGGACGCCACCATGTACAGCACCGTCTGCCTCAGCGGAGTGACGATTCAGCCTCTGACGCTCCACCACACCGTCAGCCCAGGCCGCAGTAGGGCGCGGTGACGTCAGACGCAGGCAGGCATGTGACCAACGTCAGTCCGCAGAAACCAGCGCTGGGGGTTGCTGTCATGGAGACGGGAAAATTAGTTCAAAATTAAATTTCACTTTGAAAACAAACCATGGACTGAAAAAAAAACACTTGTGTGGTAGAAAGTTATATTAGCGTTAAAACAAATTTCATCGAAAAAAAACACAGGAATTAAAACTAGTTTATTTCATTAGCTAACATTAGCTAGTAAACTTAAGTACTTTTTTTTTTGTTTGTTTTCTTGGTTAAGTGCCAACATACATATTTACAGTGCAAGTGTTCCAAAGCCAATGTTTACTTTTTCAGGTCAGGTTTTTTTTTAAAATTTAAATACCTATTTTTGAAGTCCTGGCCTGGCTCCATACTATATCAGTGTTATATTTTTTGGTATTTGGTAATTAGTGGGCCGCTTGCAAGCAAGGCCCACTATTGTGCCAGCTATGCAAAGCATAGGGCACATTAGTGTGTGTGTGGTGGAATGTTCAGGGCTAGAGTAGGTGATGTCATCGCTAGAGTGGAGAGGGACAGAAAAATCGTCTGAAGATTTTGTGAAAAACTCGTTCTCATGCCCACAGCGTGTCACTCAGACTCATGATTCATACATCAAAACGTAGGACTGCTCGGGCCGGTCGCAACGGTGTGACTTTGGACAAACAGAAATGCACGCAGCTACCCGCTACGAGCCTCCAAGCGACGGGAAGTGAGACCAACTGCCGCATCAACTGCCATGTTAACTGACAGCACAAACTGAGGAGGGAGGCAGACGCAACCACTTTTCTAACCTGCTCCAGCTCTCTCATCTCACAAGTTAGAGACCTCAAAACTACACGTACGTGTTCAGCAGACCCTCGTCTGTCCACTGGTCCACACGCCAAAGCTATGACACTCAAGTAAAACCCTAATTTTCAGAGGCATATCACAGCCCAAATCTCCATGAAAAGAGCAGTGTCTCCCCAGAGTGGCTCATTAGGCAACATCACCAAAGCAACCATCAGGTGATGAGTGACCTCTGAGCCCCACAGAGACACTGAGCATGCTCAGTTGGTGGGAATCAGGTGATTTTTGGCGAAATTTGACCAGCAGAGATTTGAACTGAACAAACTGAACTGTCACACACATACACTCACACTCACTCACACACACACACTCACACTCACACTCACTCTCTCTCTCTCTCACACACACACACACACACTCACTCTCTCACACACACACACACACACACACACACTCTCTCTCTCACACACTCACTCTCTCTCTCTCACACACACACACACACACACACACACACACACACACACACACACACACACACACACACTCACTCACTCACACACACACTCACACAGACATACATACAAACAACTACACGTGTTGACTCACAACAGTCACAGGAACTCTGCCGGAGTCCGATTTTCAAAATTAAAGCCCTGTGTTTTTCAAAATACATTTCATCAGATTGTTCATCTGTACATCCCTCAACTTCAACTCCCTCAAATCTTAATTTTTACAAACCCATTATGAGTGACTGATATCCAACTTAAAGCACCACACGGTTTAAAAGTGTGTATACTATAATATTGTCTTACCCTAACTTTTTAAACACAATCCCAAGAGGTGAAATCAGAAGGGACATGTAAGCACACACTTGCTTATCTACATGGACGAAATACTTCACGAATTGCTCCAAAATAAATTAATAGAAGAAGTGTTAACATAGCGATTTAAACCCATTTGTACAACTGCCATCCTGACCGACATGACGACAGACACGCCGAGTCTTTGACATTAAACTTTAGTGCTTAATTGATCTGAAAATGCATCCACATGAGACGAGGACAGCACAAACTCAACCACACCTGCTCTTTATTCAACTGTGGACCAGTCTAAACAGCCGCACAACTCCACGCATGCGCAGTAGTATGAAACGAACTACTTCCTGGTCTTTAGTGGATGTGTGTCATGTGTGTCGTTGCTCTGAAGTGAGCGAGTAGAGCGGACACGGAAGGTTAAATAAGTTCAAGTACCTGTCTGAACGGACTGTGTGCACGCCCAGAGTCCTAAAAGTTAGCCGGCCGTCTGTCCGAGGAGGACGACACTTCACTTCCACCGTGACAGTGGGATGCAAACAGCTGGTAAACTCATGAAGGTGTTCTTGACGAGACGCATCCCGCAAGAGGGGATGAAGATCCTCTCAGCAGCTGGAGTGTATGCAGTATTTTCTTAACTTAATTACACACAGACAATGCAGCATTTATTAACTAACAGCCGATTAACTGGCTTTACTGTCTATTTCGTTCAGTTTTATTCAGCATGTATGAATACAGTCATCTGCATTGCTTGAATTCATGTTTCTCACTCCTGCAGCCAGTGGAAGTTAGGAGATCTGTTATTTAAAGTCCATAGACTGTGATCTCTAACACTCCACCTCTATGCCTTAATGAGGTCTGTCTCCATGAAACAGATGCGAGGTGTCTCTGTGGGACTCTGATGAACCTGTGCCGAGGGCAGAGCTTCTCAAAGGTGTGCAGGGGGCTCACGGCCTTCTGTGTCTGCTGTCAGACAAGATCGATGCTGAGGTTCTGGACGCTGCAGGTATCCATCATCTGTGTGTAGAACCGGGCCATTGTACTCATCAATCAATCAGTCAATGATTAACATTGACATTCAGTGTCAATACTGCTTTCTTGGGAGTCCAAGGTGCATAATAATGATACTATTAAGATAAATTCTAAGGCTTAATGCATAAAACTAGAATAAAAATAAAAATACGGCTGCAGGGAATAATTACTGTACTTTAGTATAGTAACCAAAAATATAAGATTCAAAGATATTTACAGCCCCTGTACAGTAAAATGCTGCGTCACCACCAATCACCAATTCATCACCACTGCTGCAAGTTTTCATGTTACATTGAGATTTTTTTTCACTTTACATTAAAGGATCTTTTTTCTGTAAAAGGGTTTAATGGGTTTAATTTTGGGAGTTATTCTTATGCTTTTATTGCAGTCAGGAGTACAGAGATAACAGGAATTGAGGATAGAGAGACATGACACAGAGACATTTTTCTGTCTCGATAATCGATTATCAAAATTGTCAAGTATCTGTAGATCAATTATCTGCTTAAGCTCTGATTAGGCAGTAGTATTAGTCTGTTGGTGTAAGTATACCAGTGTCTATATTTCAGTGTTTCAGCAGATCTGTCTCTGATTTCAGGGCCAAACCTGAAGACAATCAGCACTCTGTCCGTTGGATTTGACCACTTGGCTCTTGACGAAATCAAAAAACGGTAGGTGCGACGCCCTGGTAGCTCACATGGCACAGCACGTCCCAGCGGCGGCACAGGCTTAAACCCAGCCTTGACCATGTTCTGCGTCTCATCCCCTCTCTTTCCCTGCTTCGTGTATATTTCATATTTTAAAGCATAAAGAAATGCCATCCCCCCAAACAAATCTTAGGTAACATAAATAAACTGTGGCTAATTCTCAAAATGATGAAGTGTCATGTGGCATCTAAGTTACATTACTGTTTGTTTTCACCAGTGGTATACGTGTTGGATACACTCCAGATGTTCTGACTGATGCCACAGCAGAACTGACTGTAGCTCTGCTGCTGGCCACCGCTCGCAGATTACCAGAGGGAGTGGAGGAGGTCAAAAAGTCAGTCTCACTACATATTCACACAACTCTGTGTCTACTTTGAATGTGATTGTGCATCTGTAACCTTTTAATTCATTTCCTTAATGGAGTCACACAATGGTGATACTGTCTTTCTCCTCCTCTCAGTGGTGGCTGGAGCTCGTGGAAGCCTCTCTGGCTGTGTGGTTATGGTCTGTCTGGCAGCACAGTAGGAGTCATTGGCCTGGGACGCATTGGTAAGACTTACTGTTATTTCCTCAGTTTACTTTACTTTCATTATCATAGGCTGTTATGTTGTATGACAAGATCCTGTGGCCATGTCCTGTGTTGTCTTACCTAACTAGCATCAGTGAAGTTTAACACCTGTTCGAAGGTGAGTAAAGGGTTACGTTTGTGTTCAGGCATGGCCATTGCTCGGAGACTCATGCCTTTCGGAGTGAAGAGGCTGCTTTACTCTGGAAGAACAGCCAAGGCTGACGCTGCTGAGGTGACTGGAGAGTTTGGTAAGAGAAAGGAGAGATATAGAAATGACAAGTAATGACAATGTTATTCAACTATCTAATAAAAATAAGGGTTTTTGTAATGTACATCTGCATATTTGGCTATCTCTTTCTTCCCTTCCCCTTTTGTACCTCCTCCTCCCCCTCTGTTGAACAGTTCCCCTGGACACACTTGTGTCTGAGAGCGACTTCATAGTTGTTTCCTGCTCCCTGACACCGGAAACCCAGGGGCTGTGTGACAAGGCCTTCTTCAGCAAGATGAAAAACACAGCAGTCTTCGTCAACTCAAGCAGGTAGACTTCCAAAGCAGTGCAACCCTGGGTGTGCATTACGGCAAATAAGCATTGGTTAGGAAACATATTCTGTACCGATTGACTTTTTTTTATGGGTGCAGACGGCTGTCATGTATATGGTCATGACACCTACTATGTTTGCTGTTAAAATACATGAAGATGTGGTGAACTGTTGGTTGTAGAGGAGCTGTGGTGAACCAGGAGGATCTGTACGAGGCTTTGACCAGCGGACAGATAGCTGCAGCTGGACTGGATGTCACAACGCCTGAGCCACTCCCAACAAACCACCCCCTTCTCTCACTTAAAAACTGTGGTGAGTATACAGGACATGCACTAGGTAGACAAGTTTTTTCCCCACTGTTTTCACATGTGAAACTTTGCCTTGATTTTCTTTTTAATGTCATTCCCTGTCCTCTCTTGTCTTCCGCAGTGGTGCTGCCGCACATTGGCAGTGCCACCTACTCCACAAGAGGCATCATGGCAGCTTTGTCAGCTCGAAACCTGCTGGGGGGGTTACAGGATACAGACATGCCCAGTGAGCTCACCTTCTAGAGCCTGAACCTGAGCTGCTGTATCTACGGCCTCCAATGTGTGAGATTGAAGTGGAGAAGGGATGGAAAGAATAGCAAGAATACTAATGAAGTTCAGACGTGTTAACTTGATAATAAGGAATTATAATGATTTATTTCTAATGAATTGCACCTTTAATATACAATGTGCATTTTTGAGGAGGTAAAAGCTAAGACGTGTATCCAATTTCTGGAAATGACTCACTGCACTCCTTAAAGGTTACATTAACATACTTCTTAGTCTCCACTCTGATGTCTGCTGTAGATTTAAGTCTACTGTAACAAAACAGTACAACACTCCATTTGAACACTCCTTTGTGTGCAGAATTCTTCTGAAGAATAAAACTTGTAGTTTAAATGTAATTCACTGTGTTTTATAAATTCCTCGTGCTCAAAATAGATTTAAGATCAATAAAAATGACTGATTGCATCATTTATTTTCATCACTCAGACAAACAAGTTATTCCTTGAGAATATTTTCAGTGCATTCACAATTTTGCTGCATTTTAGCAGTTTCATTTCATTGAATAATAATTAAAAAAAACGCAAAGGTTGAACATAAAAACATTAATATTACATAAATTAATTGACTTTGATTTCATGTAACATAAAATCAAGAATTGATTGGGGTAATAAATAATCAACTTTGTGGTTTTCTCCAAACTGATGTGTGCACAAACGTCGGTTAGTGAAGTGCAGGTCAGAGCAGGGTGTCTGGGAATGGCTGATCATCTTTCCAGCTAATGCAGGTGTTTTTCGAGTGCTTATACAGATGGGAGGACTGGCTGAAGCGTTTGCCACACTTGGGACAGGGATAGGGCTTCTCACCTGTGTGGACACGAATGTGCTTCTTACAGTCAGTCAGGTTCATGAAGGTCTTGCAGCAGATTTTGCAGGCGTATTTCTTCTCCCCTTCCACCAGCAGTACGTGGTCTTCCGCAGCTGCTTTCTTGCACTTGGACAGAACATCCTCTGACGCTCTTGTGAGAGGTGGCCGATCAGCAGCATCCCCTGCTGTTGCAGAGGAGGGATCCGTTTCTGACCCAGGCGGCACTTTGGGGGCGATGCGACGGAAGGTTGTTGCCGCTGAAACCTTCCCAGCCCTAGAGGGTTGGATGAGGGAAGTTTCCAGACCGAGGCCCGGTCTGATGCCATTCAGGAACCCTGCTAAAGAGTTTTGGGTGGGCTGGAGGATGAGTGTCTCGCTGAAACCAGAGCCCTGAGTTGGGAGAAGCTGCTGCAAGGGGACAGACGTTACTGGAAAAACAAGCGAGGAGGAGGAATCCGAGGACTGAGCGGAGGAGGCGTTTGTTTCTCCTAAGTTTTGACATGGTTCCCCAGCATCACTTGCAGCGGCAGCGGCAGTAGCTGCAGCAGTGAGGCTAGCAAGGCTGTCTTCTTCTTCCAGAGCTCCCATTACTCCTTCATTACTGGAGTTGAGGAAGCAAGAAAAAGCAAGTTCTGACAGGCTCTCTAGGCCTTCGCCATCTACCGACTCCTCACCCAAATCTCCAGCCTCTCTCTGAGCATCAGTTTGAAGATCTGAGCACAGCTGAGATTGTAAAGCACTGACATCTCCCTCTGCTGGGCAGGCTGTGGCCATTTTCTCATCATTCAGATGTGTCCTCAAATTGTCTGTGCAGTGTTGGGGTGGATGTGGAGATGGAGAATTGTTAGGTACTAAATCAGGGGAGTATGAGCTCAGATTTTCCTTTTTCACCTCAATCATAGCCATCTTTGTTTCATCCCCCTCATCCTCCCCTTCCTCTCCCACCTTTACTTTGACCACAGAGTCTCCATTTGTATCTCCACCCTTCTCCCACACACCTGCACCACCTGTACTGCTGTCCGACTGGCTCGGAAGCTGAATCTCCTCTGACTCGCCCTTGGTTGCTTCATATTTCTCCTCCTCCTCTTCCTCCCCCTGTCCTGGGCTCTCCCAGAGCCCGTCAGTGGTCTTCAGGCAGTCCGGGGACAGCAGCTCCTCTCCTCCCTCCTCTGCACTGATGGTGCTTCTGGTCACGGTAGGTGAACCCTCCTTATAGTTTCCCTCAGGCAGCCTGCAGGACCTCTTTCTGCCACTGAGCCTGTCCTCTTGTGACTTTCTCTTGTGCCTCAAAAATGGTGCAGCACCCTCCTCGCCACTGACTTGCCTCCTCATCAGGTCTTCAACCCCACCAGACTGACTAACCTCCACCCCCACTTCCTCCATATCTGTGTCCTCCTCCATGACAGATGTGGCCTGTTGAAGCAACACCGACCTCTCAGCCTGGGAAGACGGACACTGCTGCCGCTGCTGCTGTTGCATTGACCTCCAGCCTTTGGGCGGAGATGCAGGGAAGTTTTTCCTGGACAGGTGGAGCTTGCAGGCCTTGACCACAGTGTTTAGGTGCAGGTGTGATGCTGCCAACAGCACATCCATCACATTAGATGCCCCCAGAGAGAGGGTGGAGGTGTAAATCATGTCTAGCAGGGTGGAGAAGGCCTCGGGAGTCACCACCTCTGGATCTAGCTCCATCACACTGGGCCCTCCTCCACCTCCACCACCTGTGTCAGTCCCTGGTCCTCCAATCTCGTCACAGTTGTCCGTGGAGCTCAAAAGCGCCCTGAAGTGGGAGCTGCATGCTGCCAGGATGGAGCGGTGAGCCTGGAAGCTCTGGCCTCCAACCACCACCACACAATCACACAGCTGAGCATGCAGGCGCTGGTGGTTGAGCTGCTTGAAAATATGCAGGAAATGGCCTGGGAAGTCCATAATGGGCGGTAGGATCTCTTCTTGTCTAGTCTAGTTTTACAGGTTTTCTAGCGTCCGTGATGCTGCTGGCACAAAAACACAATGGAGGTCATTGCGAAAAACAGTCCAGCCGCTCAGGATCTGTACTGCCTCGTTGTCCACATCTCATCAGGCTGACTGGACTCTGAGCTCCGATCACAAGCCTACCTCCAGTGCGATGTGTAGCAGTGTGTTTGTTGTCTGCTGGAGCCGGTTTCCTACTGATGCTCTGGAGTATGGGCGGGCCTGGTGCAACAATGAAGGAAGGATGCGGCGCGGTCACGAGCTTTGTCTCCAAGAACAGCCGCGATATCTGCAAAGCTGCTGCTCGCTTACTGCCGCAACTCAATGATCATATCCGACCAGATGACCTCTTTCCTGGTTATTACTGTTGTTACAGACTGAGAGCGCAAACACAATCAGCCCGTTTTGGCGTCCACTGTCGATGCCTCCATCATTTAGAGCCCCATCATCGACCCTCCACCGCCCCCAGCTGGTGATGCTGTGCAAGTGTATCTACGTTTTTGTCATACTTCGTTAAATCTCATTAAACAAAATGCTATTTTGCAGTAATTGCACACTGCAAGTAAATATATATTTCACTATATTTTATAATCGCGGGTAAACATCAATATATTTAATTTTTCATTATACAAATATATGTAAAACAACTGATGTTAGAGAAATGTTTCATATATTCCTCAGGCAGTGGTCTTAAGCTGCATCGCTCTAATTAGGCACCTGCAGCAGATGAAAGTTTTGATTGAACACTGTGATTTCAAAAATGTATGATTATGATTAGGGGTCCCAATCTGAGCTGATAGTTTGCCAAATAATAGGTCAGCAGCAGCCGTTGTTGGAGTAAATCACAGAGAAAAGCTTTAATGCTATTATTCCTCTGAGAAATTGTCATTAAAGAGACAAATAAAAAAACCTTACTGTACTCTGTTCTGTGGCCTAGACTTTAAACTTTTCTTAAACAATTCAAAACTCAAAATGCATCTAAAACCCAATCCTAAAGTGGTTGTAGTGTCAATGTGAAGACAGAGTCTATATTAAGTTGTTGGTACTGGTGTTAAGCCTACATGTCGGCAGCGAGACAGTTCCCGATCATTTCTGGTTTTAATTTCATTATAGCATTAAGATTTAGACTCATTAATGAAAATGTTGACAAATTTCTAATGCAGTTTAAGTAGATTTTTCCATGTATTTGGCACTTGGCAATGAAGTAATAACAAACCAACAAATGAACAATAAACATTGTTCCCTTTATTGTGTGAACACGGCGAGATACACACTATCAAACTCTCCATTCAACAATGATCACAATGTGTTTAACGACACTAAAGGTGAAAACAAGGTGTTTCCTCAGGCGCACTGATGGACAGACACTGATCGTCTTCATCAAGATTTGCTGTCTGCTGCTGCTGATAGTGGTGACGATGACGATGGTTGTGGTGGTCGTCCATACTGCCTCTGGTGCAGTAACCTCTCAGTGGATGGCGGAAGAAGAGAGCAGCTGTTTCACTCATATGCTGTCCAGCTTCTTTAACACATATGGAGCTGTGTAGACAGAAAACACAGATGGTGAGTCTCCTGTGAGAACACTGAGAGGAGCTTCATGGGGATTTATGAGTGTGAAATTAGAGCAGGAAGAGTTTTGTGATATTTTCATCTTCGCAGTGATTAGGGCAAATAGCTAGTGTTGAGATGTTTACATCACACTTGTAGGATATACTGTATACAACAAACATACAAAAACCCCTCATTCTCTAATGCTAGTCTTTCCTTTAGTGCATGAACATGCACGGGGCGACCAAACAATGTCCCCAACACCGACGAAACACTGTTAAAAATGTCATTATTATCAGCACTGAGCTAAAATGTCAATGTCATCTGCCCGTAAGTTAACGTTACTCACTGGCTCTGAGAAGGGCGACGTAAATAAGAAAGTTTCGTAAAGATGAGATCACGTCTTGTCTCATTTTCTTCTTCATCTCCTCTGGGTCCATTTTAGGCCCGAGTCCTTCCAGTTTGAACATTACAGCGGTGGTTTTACTGGGTCTTCAGTGAGGAAAATTCACCGTTTCGGGAGCATGGATGGAATAATCTAAACCGGAAGCACATCACAAGCGGAAGTTACGATGAAGGATGGGGAGCACGGAGGGACAAACCGTATGAAGACACCAGAAGGTAACAATTAAATGTGGCCCACTGAAAATGGCAACAATAACCATGTGAAGATGGCACCACATTAGGTGAGGTAGTGAAAACTTGTTACATATAGCATACATCTATTATTTAACTTTTTAAAACGTATTTTTTCTCTCTGGTGGTATGTTAGATTTATTTTTGTTGACTGTATTTCCATAAATGTGTAAGACTTGAAGCAAAGACGTTAAAAATAGGCATATCTAGTAGCAGTACAGCTTTAAATTACAATCTCAAGCTAATAAGTCAACGTCTAAACTCTAATTTTTTATTATTAAAGAAAGAAACAATACCTCTCCTGAACAATAAAACACTGGCCTTTGGGCACAGCAAGGTTAACCCACAAGGATATTCTTGAGCAAAAATACCTCCCAGTGACCCCCTGTTTGTGATAATGTAGATAAAAAACAAATTAATTTAGGAATATGCACCATGTAAATATTGATACAGGTCCTAACAAGGCAGATAGCAATACACATAGGACCCGCTTTGAGGCCCATTTCAGTTCAGCTGATATTGTGATTGCCAAATACATTTTCTGTTGATTAAATTACCACAAATCAGCTGAAACACAATGAACCCTCTTGTGGGCTTTTTAGTTTCGGAATGATTGTGGGCAAAACCATAAATTAGTGTAAGTTGAGATGAAAACGTGTACATTGATTTGAGCTGTGTTAATTTCACAATACATCAGACATGGTTTATTTAATGTAATTAGATTTATTGTATTATTAATGTATTATTATTATTATTATTATTATTATTAGTAGTAGTAGTAGTATTAGTATCATTACTGGGTGTGACTCGGTGGTTAGAGCTGACCTTGCGGAGGAGGGGTGGGGGTCCTCTGGGCAGACAGTGGAGGAGGCAGGGAGGAGAGAGAGAGAGAGAGAGAGAGAGAGAGAGGGAGAGACGAGCGGAGGGAGGGGGTGGGTTATTTCTGAGCTCAGGGCCGAGGATTAAGGCAGAGAGCAGTCCCAGTACGATGACAGCATCCAGCACATAGCCAACCCCCCCACACACCACATCACCATCACCATCCGGCCCGGGAGGACGCCGCGGATATTTTTCAGAGGCAAATATCGTTTCCCCTCAAATTGTTCGCATCACTGATCTTTTTGGGGGACAGCCCTCCCAGACTCCCCGTCCGTCTGTCTCCTCCTCAGACCACGAGGTGAGTTTTCTCGGTATTTCCCGGTGTTATTGTCTGATGAAGGAGCGCCCGGCTGTGTACACAGGCGCCTGCACCTTGCATCCATTCCTGCCATTTGGACTGATATTTATCTCATCGAAAAATGAATAATTTAACCGATGGTCGTTTTCACACCGCCTGCAGGCTATACTCGTGTCCCTGTTTGAGAGAGGCGGCGGAGAGATTTAAATCCGATTAAAATTATAAAGGAAGCAACAAAAGACTGACCTTTTTTTCTTTGTTAAGCCTCCTGGTTTGACTGACATGGCTGCGGCCAATGATCAAAGTTAGTGTTTGGTCAGTGCAATAACAAATATTGATTATTTTAAGGGTATTTTAAAGCGTTTATGAACGATAGACTCGATCGATTCGTGGTTCATTCTGACAACCTAAATCAATCTTATTGGGTTTAATATAAATATGTACAAGGCTACATATCACTGCTGTGAAATTCTGGTGATTTTTTCACCACACTGAATGGCATTCATTCTACATATTCACAAACACATGTGTTATGCAGCGATGGTGGAGATCCATGCTGTCGTATGCGCAGTGAAATCACCGTCACTGGCTACAGATTGGAAATGAGCGGACTAAATCCTGACGGATCAGGGGGATGCCAGGAGTCTGGGTAGTAAAACACGCACATTATGAATGGGCGTAGGCGATGTGCGGCCACTCTGGGACAGTCGCCTCTCCTTTTTTCCCCCTCTCTGCTCATACCCTTTGGCCAGCAGCAGCCTCTTCCCTGCGCTCTTCCGTGCCGTGCCAGGCATGACAAGCGCAACACAACTAGACCGGAACAATGCGTTTTGCTGTTCTGGGGCCTTCATTTAATGCATGATATGATTCAATATGACCGCCGATTGCGGTTCCATTTAAACACGTGTGATGCCGCGGCCTTCGCTGTGCATGCATTCATCACTTGAGTTAATCATTGAGTAGTTTTTTTTTTTACAACAGTGGCCCACAGATGAACACACACAGAAACCCACATAATGAATGAATGCCATTTTGATCCAGTGGTGTGCAGCCTTGCCCATGTGTGAAATAGCTGTGGATGCTCAGTGTGTTGCTGTTTCTCCTGTGCCGGCTCTGGCTGTGCTCTGCCACTGCTGCAGGCATTGTGCTATGACTCAGGGATGTATGCTACAACATGTGATGGGAGTTGCAGCTCCGAGGTCAGTCTGCCAGAGGAGAAACACTGTGGGCAGAACTCGCACATCAGGAAAGACTTGATGCCTGGCTGCATTAGCCTGAATCTGCCCTGCTCACTACTCCTCTGTCCCACTTACTGTAGCCAGCCAGCCAGCCAGCCAGCCAGCCAGCCTCTCAGTCTCTCCTCCTCTTTAGTCTTAGCCTCGTGTCTCCAGGGCACACTGTGTTGCTGGGCTGGTGTTTGCTGCTCTGGCCCACTGTCTTAACTGATCTTTAGATTAGTCAATAACTGAAGCTGTTCAGGAATGCCATTCATATTGTTGCAGCTACAGGTTACAGGAAGCTGTTGATCGTCCATATTGGTCTTTACAGACAATTAATTCAGTTAATTCATGGGTGAGGGCCGTTACATTGGTGTATAGTAACGGTGATGGATGGATGTGCAGTATAAATGGATAATGGATGAAAAGTGGGGTGCTCTGAAAGCCCCCCTCAAATTGTACCAGTTACTCCGGTTGAGGAAAAAAGAGAAGTGACCTCATTGATGTGACAGCTCCATGGTGATGGCACAATTGACTGGCAGTGGCGCCATAATGTAGGCCAACTCTATTTATGAACATACAGTACAACATTTAGAGTATGAAAACCATAAAATCTAAGTAAATCAGAAGCTCTGTATAACCAGGTTTATCCTCTTCTATTCTTCACAGTGATATGAAATATTAAAGTGGTGCTGTAGCTAAATCTAAGTATTATTCCAGAGCCCAGAGGCGTATTGTAGCTGCTGGCTCACTGCTAGCCTCATATTACTTTTACTTAAAGATAAGCCCTCTATTGTGCAGTTTTTGAAGGATCACTGAGTTGAAGGAAATTGGCCCAGACAGCAACAGAAGTAGTGAGGCAGACAGTTTTCCAGACTTGCAACATCTATCATCCTCTAACATCCAAAGACATCAGGATCTTCCTCTCGCTCTCTCTTTCACTGTCTGTCTCTCTCCAGAACCATCAGAACCATCAATAGAGATGTGCAACACAATGCAGCGCACTATTAATCTTCAAAAGACCCATTATTTAATAGTGCACTGGGGAAAACAAGCCTCACCAGGTCGCTGATGAAAGGGGAAATGAAATGAGCAGCACATGGCGAGCCCTGTCTTCATAATGCTAATGGACTGAGCTGACAGGCTGAATGAAAAACAGGAGATGTGATTATGTCTGGAAGACAGGTAACAGAGAAATAACCAGCAAAACACAACAAGCAACAGTGGCAATCAGTAGACTTAAACAAGCCTCCAACCTCCTGCGTGACAACCATAAAGCCAATGTCAAGGCTTCAAAACAGCAGTCCACATATCAGAGACTCACGTTCTTATACACAGTCTATGGTCAAGGCATCACCAAAGTGACCACAATTGATCCTGGGGAGACATGAATGTGTGCATTACATTTAATGGCATTACGTTTGATAGTTATGGAGACATTTCACCAAAAAACAAAATTTTCAACCCACTGGTGGTACAAAAGCTAAAGTCAGGGGATTCTCATCATCATTAGGATTTTTCATCTGGGAATCAGGAATGTCTGTATTTTGTACCAGACCATCTGGTTGATGTTGACTGCATCAGTGAAAATTTTGCTAGCACTGGAGGAAAAGTCCGGGGATCTCCTTAGTGTATCAGACGTCATCCTCTGGGGAGGAAGTAGTGAGGAAAGGGCGGATGATCCTGAGTGATGTAACATATCCTCTACATGGTGAACATGAGTTGTCACCATCAGGACGAGGTAGCAGGTTAACACCCGTCATACCTTTCATTATGTCTCTGTGAAACAAACCCTTGATCCACGATAGCATGCTATTACTCCAGGTCGCTGAGCAGCTGAGGGGCCTGGGTGGCAGGGGTGAGATCTTATGGGCTTCCTATCCAAAATGGAAAGTGACTGATTATTGAAGAAATAGCATGAATTGTAACAATGAGGTTGCACAATAACTTAAATAACAACAAATAACTTGTTATATGATATATATATGATATGATAGTATAATAATATGTATAATATAATTAGAATAATTAGCAATAAATTAAATAACGTAAAGTCTCTGTTGTAACCTTCCTCATCACTTCTCTGTTTCTAAAATTTTAGATGGGAATCATATTTTTCCTCTGAAGCCTGTTTAATACATTGTGTGTGTCTTCACCTTTACATAAATGTTACCCCTGCATTAAATGCAAAACACATCTGTATTTCAGTCTCCTAAACCTTTTGCAACATGAAAATGACTCTTTGGAGTAATTATTGGCTGTTCTACTTTTTGTTCCTCACATTTACGACTTTGCATTGATGAAATCTGAAGCAATCCAGCTGCCTCACATAGACCTAAATCACTCTCACCTCAAGTCATCCAGACATTCACACACACAACATTTGCAGCACGCTGCTAAGCGTGGACTGAATGTTCCCTGAGCTCTGTGTCCAACTTTGCTGGCAGCGACTGTGAGCCAAAATGAATTGTCGAGTTGCTGAACCAACCCCTGCTGCTGCTGCTGCTGCCCCGCGCTTCATGTGGTGCAGCTGTGTCCGGTGTGTCGTATTCGGCTGGAGGGGAGTGTGTGCGTTTCTCTGCGTGTGTGTGTGTGTGTGTGTGTGTGTGTGTGTGTGTGTGTGTGTGTGTGTGTGGGGGGGGGGGGGGTAGAGGGGATTGGGAACAAGATGTCAATAGCAGCCAACTGGTTCTTTTTAAATAAAAGCTGTTGTTCAGTAAGTGAACGAGGCTTCTGCTGGAGTCTGGTTACCGCTTGTGTAACGCTCCACTTGCTTATCATATCAAGGCCTGCGAGTTTGTGTGTTTATGTGTGTGCATACATGTGTTGTGTGCTTGAGTGTTTATAACTGCATTAACAGAATGCCCCAGTGCTGAGTTCAGGCTTAATTTATTAGCAGATTGACAAGAATTAAAGTTTGTTACTGAGAAATTCATCCTGTCAGTCAGATTGTCACATCCATTAGCTTGGATTATGTTATTTGGTAGAGCAGCCGCCGTATCTGAGCTTTTTTTTTTTTCCTTTGCGTGTCCTCATGAAACTTCACTAGGCCCTGTCCAGGTTGGTCTGACCTGCCGTGGCCTGGTCTGGCCCAGCAGTGCTAATTGGGCTGTTTTCTATCCAGCTGGCTGCACAGAAATTGCCAGTTGAGTGCCACCTCTCTGCCCCTGAGGAGAGAGAGAGGAGAACGGAGTGCTTCTATGAACTGCATGTGTGCTCCTACCAGGAGACAGGATTGAATAACTGTTTTGTCCAAGACAGAGTGACTTTGTGTGGGAAAATGAGCTGAGACAGAGAGAGGGGGGTGGTATTGTCTCAGAGAAATGAGACCGTCATCAAAACGAAGGGATTGAGACAGTCTTCATTGCCTAACAGCACTTTACACAAATATTCTTCATGTACAGTAGAGATTGGTGGAGGGGTGAGAAGGTAAAAGGAAGAAAGAGGGGAGAGTGAGTGAAAGGCCAGACAGTCTACAAGGCCTGCTGATGAGCTGTGTGTGTTGTGAGGGCAGCTTGGGGACTTAAAGGACACGACAGTGGAGGACAGGATTCACGATTACTATTGATTCAGAACCAGATTAGGGAGCAGACTCATCAGCAGCTCGCAGACACATAGGCTTTACTGTCTTGGATTTGAAACCAGGATCAAATGAAAATGCTGTCACATCATTAGATAGGAGGAACAATCTCTTAATTTAAGACACGATATAGCGGAACAGAGGAAAAATAAAGTGACAAATGGTAACAACATTGCAGGCCTGCTGTTTTATTTATTTATTTAACATCTGACCATTCATCAGTGTCTGTTGCTTGGCTTTGTTTTGCTCTCAATTCGAGAAATGCTGCATTGATAGGCTTTTTCCTCACTCCTCCTCGTCAACAGACTTTTTTTAACGTCTCACAGTAGATAACTTTTGTTCTTTCTTTTCTTCTCCTGCTGCTTTACCCTCTCATTTCTTTGCCGCTGCCCTTTTCACCCTCTTTAAAATTCTCCCCTTTTACTCCCCCCTCCAATATCCTGTCTTTTCTCTCTTTTCTTTGCAATTCTCTTCTCTGTATCCCTTCCCCTTTTCTCAGCCCCACAGAGCCACCTCCCCTCTCCCACCCTGCACACCCCTGCAACCCCCCCATACGTCTTTCCTATGTGTCTCTCTCTTCTTCTGCGCTCTGCTTTTCTTGTTGCCGGTGTTGGCAAAGTGGCAGAAGGAGGCGGTCGGAGGCCTAGCGAGCTGCATTAGCCCAATGCATTATTCATGTGCCCTGCAGTCTGTGTGGGTCTGGGTCTTCTGTTGGCTTTTCACTGGGACACATGGGTCTGGCGAAAGAGCTCTGAGTGTGGGACACAGGGCATGATGGAAGAGCTGCACAGATGGGACTATCAATTCCTTAATTTTGGCTCCCTCTTGTAGATGAAAGCCCCGGGGAATGAGAGTTTACTTCACAGATCGACATTCAAGTGCAAAAGGGGGCGGTTTCCTTAGATGAGATCAAGAATGTTTATTCAGTGTCCCTCCTAACTCAACAGCCAGGCTTTTCACAACAAAGCGTTCCCCAAGTGTGTTTTTCTCCCCAAACTAGAGGCCTGCTAAGGTTTCAGACATATCTGCCCCGATGTTCATATTAAAGACTTGTCCTCTTTTATTATTGGCCAAGATCTCTGTCTGCCTGGCAGCGTTTCCATCTCCACCACATCAGGATTCACAGGCTGTCCTCTTTTGCTTTTAGTGTGTGCCCAGTAAGAACTGTTAACTGAACTGGGTGGTATGAAATTTTAATTTAGACAACCAGACGGAGATGGAGTGCCTCGACTTCACATCGCCATGTGCTTTTGAGGCTGCAAGAGAAAGAGAGAGAGAGAGAGAGAGAGAGAGAGAGAGAGAGAGAGAGAGAGAGAGAGAGAGAGAGAGAGAGAGAGAGTGAGAGTGTGCCTTGGGGACCAGAGGAGGGGCCTCTTGGAAAACCACAACCACATAGCTGGTTTGAACTCACATCTGCTTTGCTTGACATACTTGCTTGTTCACTCTGAAAACATCAACAACTGGAATATAGTTCTTTCACTTATGAATAGGTGAAAAATCCATGTCAGATACAGCTGATCCAACTTAATCAGACTTGATAACTTGCTCTTTCACACTTCGTTCTAATTATAAACTGCTCGTGTGGATATGCATCTCGTTTATGGAATTTGACAGGTCTCCCTGATAACGTTGCTCTGCTCTGCACAGGTGGCCGCACCAGATTGGGATTGGCCCTGATGATAACAAGGACCCCCCTCCACCTCTTTTCAGCCAATCCTGGAGGGGCTGCTGAGCTGATGTCTCAGAGAGCGAGAGGGTATTTGTGTTCTGGAGTCCTGAAGAGACAAGCCACATCACGGTGAGTCACACTCTCATAGTCTTTAGTTAAAATGTGGGACATTCTGCTGCTTTTTTAAAATACGTGGATAAGCTCCTAAAAGTGTTGGTATCCTGAGGACAGAATACATCTTTTTCTGCCTTTTCCAGAAGCTTACCACATGTAATTAATGTGTAATACCTCGTTTTTGAGTAGAATTTGTAATTGTTTGAAATTAAAGCATTTCAAGGGCTGAACCATGCACAGTAAAACAAGCATATTTGCCCTTACGTCTTTTCAACTATCTGCTTTAGTAAGGTTCTGAAGGTGGGTTGTTATTTCAAAGAGTGCGGATTGTAAACCCCTTGCTCAAGTGCTTGGGATGTGCATGTAAATAAAAAATGGCCGACTGCTGCTGCCCAGAGAGACTGTCATCTGAGATGACTACCTGACTCGGCAAGGACAGTGCGGGTGAGAGAGAGGGGTGAAAAATACAGAAGACAGAGGGGAGAAAGAATGACAGCAAAAACCATCACCTGACTCAGCACTGATTGCAGCGCCACAGCACATACAACACACACCTGCACACCCACACGCCTCCAAGCGTGCTGCACATACGGTCCAACAACACAATGCAAGGAAGTGTGTATCAGCAACATGGACTGTGGTTCATCTATATGATGCTGATTCTATATGGTCTATATGTTTCTCTTTCTCTCAATGATTGCGGGGGGCGAGTGTGTCAATAATCACACTCGGTTCCTCATGTGCAGCTGTCAGCTACCTAGCTCCACTCATCCCTCCTCGTCCATGTCAATCTTCGTCAATCCGGATCAGCGTGAGGTGCTAAAGTGACACCCTGACCAGTATGGGCCCGTGCAGAACCAGGGTGTCTAATCCTCTTAAAGGACAGGCCTACGCTCATGCTTTACTACTACTGAGGGAGGCTAGTCATCACTGGTCTATACCCAGTGATCACTTCATCAGAGACGAGCTGAAATCTTGCTGTTCTAGCTGCTGAGTGTTTCAACAACAACAAAAAAAGGAAAATTAATTTTGTATATTATTCCATGAATACAACTTCCCTCACAGCAGCACTCCTTAACATCTTCTATCAATTGCAGTGCAATGTGTATTTTTTCTCCATGACTCAGAACTTAAAATACAGTGAGGTAATTGCTCTGCAATGACTTTACCCTCCTTATTTATTGGACAAAGGCATGTTTTAAAATGCCTCAGTAAAGCGTGGAAGAAAACTGTTGTGCTTCTTTTAATATCTCCACAAATGCTTGGCTTGCAGAAGTTTCCTCCGTATTTCAGAGCTGATCAAACTGTGCTCTCTGTGAGGCCAAGGTTTGGATCATTAGGTTTCAGGAGCACATTCATCATCGTTAGTCGTATTGATCAGGTCTTGGTCGCTACTCTTCCTGTGCCTGCCAAAGTTTCCCTCCTTGTTCTTTGCGTCATGGGGTCAAACAGTCCAAAGCAGCCGGGAACAGCAGATGAATTATATCACAAGACAGCTGCAGAATAATATCCACTTAAAAAAACAAAGAAGAGAACTTGAGTCATCCAGTGTCGCAAACAATTGTCGCAAATTAAATGATGACATCTCTGCCATTTAAATCTTTGTCGCTATCATCTAACACAAAAGAAACATGGATATGTATAAAACAGCACTCCTCGTAGAGTATATTTTCAGCAACAGAAAATAAATCCTGTTAAGGAATTATTAGAGGCTCTAGAAGCTCAATGCCAGCGTATTGATTGGCTGACAGAAACAAATCACAGTTGAGGGGAGTTGTTAGGTCTTGAGATTCAGTCAGGATTCTATGCTGACCAACTTTGCCTCCCTGGGGTTCGACTGGGCCGTCCATCCTTCATTATGTTCCCAATACTCCCCTCTTTAAAGGGCAGGCTAAGCAGAAAGTGCACAGCTGCAGAGTTGTAGTGAACATGCAGATTGTAGCATATTTACACTGAACTCTTTGCGAATCAAGTTATTGTGTGAAGGCGTGATTGTTGTTGAGAATCAGGTCATTTAGGCAAATGTGTGTGACATGTGTTGTTGTTCAGGCTGACTTAACTCCACCCCTCTCTTTTTCTCTCTAAGCCTTTCTTTCTGTTCACATATCTGATTATTCATCGTGTTCAAGGCAGCTCTACATGCTCTGAATATAAAAACGGAGCAGACAAGATGCTAATTTAGCTGGAGCACAATTGAGGTGCGCAATGAACAATCCAACAAGACAGAGCTAAAGCCTAAGCAGTTTCAAACTTATTCTCTCCCTCTAAATCCTTTCATCTTCTTTCCACGTCTCTTTTTCTCTCTGTGTTTTGCTTGTAACTCATATAGCTCTGTCTCTCTCTCTTCATCTTTAGATAAATGGAGGAGAAGGAGCGATGTAGGAGCAGGTCTCCGGCTCGGAGGGCCAGTCGGGTGCAGCAGGTGGTGGGAACAATAATTCGTCGCACCCGAGAGTCGCTCAGCAGGTACAGAATGAAGAAGGGTCAGAGCTCAGGGCAAAGACCCTTTTTAAAGTTCAGGAAATGTTTGTAAAACATGTAAAAAGTTGGAATGTGCTCCCTTAAAGGTTGCTGCAATTTTTGCATCCCACGTCATTCACATTTAGTTAGCAAATTGTTAAATATTCATATATAAATACTGACACCACCAGTGAGAATCAACGAGGAAACTGAGTAGATTTTGATGGGGAAACAACTGAGTATGCTGTAGAAAATGTAGGTACCACACAGCCAGCAGTAGCAGAAAATGTCCACCCCACACAAACCACTGCATCAACAACAAATAAACAACTTATATAGTAAAAAAAAGCCCTAAACAATCAAGTTTGGGATAGAGAGTGGAGAAAACAGCATAATCCACTTCTAGGCCTGCTGCCAGAATCTATAGTGGGGAGGGAGTGTGGGATGTGTGGTATATATCTTCTAAAATAAAAAATATAACTGTACAAAGGGCTTCAAGATGTTTTATTGTTAAATAGAGATGGCTCTAAGAAGACAGAAATACCCAAAAATCAGAAGCAGAAATTGAGAAAGAGTAAAGCTGATTTCTTAACCTGCTATGAACACACACACACACACACACACACACGCACACACACACACACACACACACACACACACACTCCCCTCACATTCAGATGCATAACACATAGTTGAGTACATATTCAAAACCTGAATGTCCCTCTCTCACACACAAACACACCCAACAGTGAACCACAACTATGCTCTCAATAGCCCTTCGTTCCCTTGTTGTCCCCTATGTGGTTTCTCATTCGCAGCAGTGGAAGCCGTGCAGAGAGGAAGCCCAGTAAACTCCCTGTTAGTCATTCTTGGGAAAACGTCTCACAGGCCCCAGGGAGATTTAAATCACCGCTAGATTTAAACACGTGTACAGATACTGTACATTCCCAGAGTGCTGATGATGTATTAGTTTGTACGAACGTCACATCTGTTCTGAGTTCAACACATATGAAGAAGTACACAGTAATGGCTACTTAGCCTGCTAATTCATGTTAGCAACCAAGCTTACTTTTAAAGTACTGTGGGAAGTAAGGAAACAACACAAAATGGTATTTTGAGCACAAAATTAAATGGGATTTGGGATCATTTCAAAATAGGAAATCCAAAAAGTTTTTTGAAAAACATTTTCTGAGACGAAAGTACGTGGATTCATCGTAAACCAAATCCTTTTGAGTTTTGGATTGTTGTTTTACACAAAATTAGTTATTTGATATGTCACCTTGGGTTAGGGGGAAATTGTGATTTTATAGACAAAATGACCATTTGATAAACTGAGTAAATAAATGACCATTTAATCAATTTTGAAATAATCAATATTTGCAGCCTTTAAGTCTCTGTAAAGTCTGAAATGATCTTGTACTATGTCAGAGTTCCTCTATACATTTAGACTTCAGGTGAAAAAATTATTTGAAGTCGAATTCTCACAGCTTCCCTACAATTCAATAATCATCTCACATCATCTACCTAATAAAGACAGCAATGATGTGTAACAGAAAAAAGAAAGATTTTCTGTACAAAGTGATTTAAGTTGACAGTGTACAGGGACAGGGAGTTTATCTCCCGATGACCACAGTGATGTCCAGTCAGGTCACCTGTGACCCTGTTTGACCTCTTCAGAGAGCGGTTGCTAGGCGATGGGAGGTCGCAGCGCTCCAACAGTCTGTCCAATCAGAACTTCCAGGCCAAGCTGACGCTGCAGATCACCAGGGACCCGGTACTGGACAGCAGCACTGGACATGGATTCACCCTCACCACAAACGCACCCCTGCTGGTCAGGGACGTAGCCACAGGTACACGGGCTGTGTTGAGGTGATGGCGTGTGTTTGTGTTTGTGTGTGACATGTTTATCTGTGTGGTTGAGTGCACTTTGTTTTCCTGCTTCCCCTCCAAATGGCCACCTGCTTTATCAACCCTGCACTGCCTGCAGCAAGACAGATTTACACTCTCTCTCTCTCTCTCTCTCTCTCTCTCACACACACACACACACACACACAATTTGACTCTCTCCTGGCATTCAAACTGCAAGGCATAGTGCCAGAGAAGCCACTGAAACAACAGAGCCACCTGCTCATTCTTTTTAAATTCAATCACTTTTCATTTAAACAACTTTGATAGGGGAGAGAGGGAGAGAGAGAGAAAGAAAGAGAGAGAGATGCTGACCCCTTACTTTTATGTCTGTTCTGTAAAATAAGCTGATAAATGCCCCGAAGAAGGTCCCACCCTCCCACCAACTCTGTAATTGCTATCTGCTGCCAAAGAGAGAAAAAGAGAGAGAGAGTGAGAAAGAGTGAGAAGTGATAACAGAAGACAAGATGTAATAGACGGAGAAGATGCCAGCAGGAAGACCCAGTGGGGTATAGACAACAACCAAAGTGCAAATATGGCCAAAGAGAGCAAAATAATGAGTGTGAAAGTACGCAGAGTGCAGAGAGGGAGGTTGGGTGACGTTTTTGGGTGTGGGAGGAGTCAGCAAGGTCCTGGTAGTGAGCATGTAATTGTGAGAGGAAAGTGGTGGATGAGGAATGAGGATAGAAAAGGAAAAAGGAGGAAGGGAGAGAACTTGAAAAACTGCAAAGATCAGGATATTGGCTGAGCTGACACAAAAGCTTGATGAGGGTGGTGGGGTCGGCTTGTCTGGAGAGAGAGAGGATGTGTGTGCGTATGTGCGTTGGTGCTAGCAAAGCAGTGTGGGATACTGTCAGTGGGTCAAAAATCAGGGACAGACGGGGCTTTGCCAGGCATACGGGGTGTGTTAAAATATGTACGTGTGTGTGTGTGTTTATGCACACATACACTTACACAGTATGCTTCTATATATGTGTGTGTGTGCTAGAGTAAGCTGAAACTGCTGTGCCTCAGTCGTGCTCTCTTGCCTGAAGACAAATGAGTATAAATAACTAGAGAAAGCAGAGCAGAGCTGAGCTGGATGAGACCCAGCATAACTGTAACCCCTCACATCCTGGAGAGCTCAGCTGAACACTGTTGAGTCAGCCATGTTAAATAACCATACGTGTCGTGTCGTGTCGTGTTGTGTGTGTGTGTGTGTGCGCGTGTGCGCGTGTGTGTGTGTGTGCGCGTGTGTGCGCCTACCTCTGTGTGTACACCTCCCTTTATCTGAACTGAAAGTGCAAGCCCACGTGTGCAGCTGGGTTTTTGTTTTATGCAAGCACTCACTCTTTTCATTGTGTGCCTGTGTGTGTGTGTGTGTGTGTAGGGAGTCCTGCAGATGGGATACTGTTCCCAGGGGACCACGTGCTGCAGATTAATGATATAGTGTTAGAGGATTTAAGTGACGAGCAGGTGGAAAACACTTTAAGGTGAGAAGAACTGCAGAGATCTATCTATCTATCTATCTATCTATCTATCTATCTATCTATCTATCTATCTATCTATCTATCTATCTATCTATCTATCTATCTATCTATCTATCTATCTATCTATCTATCTATCTAATGACAAACCAGTTCAGTTATTGGGACCAGTGTCATACTACCGTCATAGGACATTTGAGTGTGTGTGTGTGTTTGCATGTGTGCATGTTTGTGGATAATTCATGTGTGAGGGTGTGTGTGTGTGTGTGTGTGTGTGTGTGTGTGAGAAAGGCTTAGCAAGTTAAGAGCAAAGATCAGAGGAAAAAGTGCTTACTTGACAGCAGGACAGAAAGATAATGATCTCTCTGGTGTGCATGTGTGTGTTTTTACATGTGTTTCTGTATTCGTGTGCGTGTGTTTTTCTATGTCCAGGGACTTGGAGGATTGTATCAATGTGACCATCCTGCGGCATATGACAGTGAGTACAAAGACGACATTGATGACCCCAGCTCAACACAAACACACTCACACAGTGACAAAGAGTCATTACACCATCCTTCATTTAAATATAAGCTCTGTGTGTGTTTCCAAGCATGTGACTGTAAGCTCCCATCTTCTGACAGGATTAACCGCCCCCACATTGCTTTTAGACTGTGCAAATGCAAACGTGTGCATCAACCATTTGATTCCTGCTGTGGCTGTTGAGTCTTAAAGTTTGTTGGTCTCTGATTTGAGATTGACAGTGTGTGCGTCTTAGTCCACAGTCCAGCCTTCACATAATGGACCTGGTGTGTGTCTCTTTGTTGCAGAATCCCAAGTCGTCCATCATGTCGGCAGAGAAGAGAGCTCGTCTGAGGAGTAATCCAGTTAAAGTGCGCTTTGCAGAAGAGGTGGTGGTCAATGGGCACACTCAGGTGGGAAAAATCTTATTTGACACAGACTGAGCCGCTGATGAATTACTCTTATTTCTGGATCTGTCACACTTTTGATCAGTGTTTATTTGGCCCAGTCTTTTCCTATTTCATCTGTCCTCGCTTGATATTGATTCCAATCCAGTCATAATGATATCTCTCACCTCTCTCCATCAGGGAAACTCTCTTCTTTTCCTGCCCAATGTCCTAAAAGTCTATTTAGAGAACGGACAGACCAAGGCCTTCAAGTTTGACAACACCACCACTGTCAAGGTATGTATTAAACCAGTATTGTTATGGAAACCAGTGTAGATACTGAATTGAAGAAGAGAGAGGCAATTTTTGACATATTTGTCACTACTAGTGCACTCACTGAAAACCAATGAGAAGACACTGGCTCCATGTTCATTTATATAACAAAACCAAGATCCAGCTGTACCTATCTTACTGTAACAAAAGCAATAAGCAACAAAAGAAAAAGACAATATAGATAAACTGTGTTAGTTCCCTTTTATTTAATGTGAAGAACTACATTTCACTGTATTATTGTCCTCAGAAGATTTGATCATTGCCGCCCTCAGTTTCTCATAAGCATTATGAGACCAAACAACGGATCTTCTGTAGCTTTGAAAGGCTTCCCAGAAACAAGTGGGTGTATTTTGCAATTAAGCACACCACAAGTTCAGGTATGATTGCCCCAGGGGTGTTGGAGTGTGGGTTTGCTGTTTTTAGATGTTCATAATTGTGTGCTGTTTCTGGTTCTGGGAAGTTATGAAACATTTCAAAGTGAGGAGGAGAGTGTGCAGTGATTCAGTGCGGTGTTACATAGATGTGCTGTACACGATCATCATAATGAGACACGAGGTAGATCAGTGGGTCAGTAAGTCACTGCCAGTAGGTTCATGTCTGTTGTTGTCTTCGTGGACACATTATTATTGTCACAGGATGTTTTATATTTGTATTTCAGTTTGTATTCCTAGCCAGAGGAAAACTGAGAGGAGAATCACATTTGACCATCTGCCATCAGCAGACTGGGATGAAACATGTTTGTCTAAGGGGGTCTGAGCTGTTGGTTTTTCACCATTCCAGGACATTGTTCTGACTCTGAAGGATAAACTGTCCATCCGGGCCATCGAGTACTTTTCCCTGGTGCTAGAGCAACAGTACAGCATCACCAAACTGCTGCTGCTGCACGAAGACGAGTTCATACAGAAGGTGACGTACACAATGGATGCACAAATCCACACAGATATATACAGTAGTTGTGGATGACTTATACTAAATGTAATTTATTTAAGACCTAATAAAACAACGCCAATTAGAACTTGCCTACATCCTTATACCTCTATTTTACGTCCTCACCAGGTGGTGCAGAAAAAAGACTCCCATGACTACAGATGTCTGTTCAGGGTGTGTTTCATCCCCAGAGACCCCACGGACCTGCTGCAGGAGGACTCATCTGCCTTTGAGTATCTCTTTTTACAGGTCAGAAAATCATCTTATCTACAGAACTATTTTCTATTTGTCTCCCTCTCTGTCCATTTTAGAGACTCTGTGTTGCCCAGCCTCAATCAGAAGTTTTATCCTTTCTCTTTACTTGCATGTGGAAAGATAAATGTCCATACATTAAAAATCAAACCAACTTGCCAAATGTAGCTGTATGTCCAAAGTTAAATAGATGTCGACCTGTATGTGAACCTGATCTGTGATGTTGAATTGTGTGCTCTAAGTTGAGAAGATGAAGACGTTTGCAGTCAACATACAGTTGCTTCTTGTGTCTTTTTCACAGTAGTTCAAACCTGTCCTAATCTCACTTAATAAGATGTATTACTGTGGCCTTTTACTGTATCACCTTGTAGACATTTTGTGAGTTAACAAAGAACTCTGTCATCTCCTACACCGGTTATCTTTGTGTATTTTTGTTGCACAGTAAAGCATTGGGAGTGCCACTTATGTCATGTTGATTTATTGTTCTATGAGGAGTCTTTGCCTCCTGCTGTGTTTGTTTTTGCTGTATAAAAGGCAGATAGTGTGCCCAGAGTTGGTTTAATCATAAAGGGCTGTGTATTTTGCAATGTCTGACATGAAGTGTATCTTGGTATATTGTACATATAAATTTATAAGTATGACTCCTTTTAGATGTTCATCGTTATGTTTACTTCCATACAGTGCAGTGCTGAGCAGTGTAAAGCATGTGTGTTTGTAATGTTTGTATGCGTTATGCTGTGATTCTGTGTGTTTGCAGAGTGTTGGGGATGTGCTGCAGGAGCGTTTTGCAGTAGAGATGAAGTGTAATACTGCACTCCGCCTGGCAGCCCTGCACATGCACGAGAGACTAGATAGTTGTGGACAGACCAGGGCCTCTATCAAGAGTATTACGTGAGTCATATGTGTTTGTGTGTCCATGCATTTTTAGGGTCATGCTGGTGGGACACTGTGGCCCTGACTCCAGCACTCCTTTTTATATATATTTTTTTGTAATTTTGGTGATCTAAAGGTTTGAGCTTATTCTACTGCTGCAATCATCGTAATTTGTGTGGGATAAGGGTGCACACTAAATGCCTAATCTAGTAATGTGATTGGAAAATGTTTTGTATGTGTGCACCAGGGTGTGTATTTGTCCTATTTCCTGTGAGTGGGTCAAAAGTTTCTTATAGTCTTATAAATTTCCCTCTTTCTGCCATTCTCTGTTTCTCTCTTTCACACTTAAAAGATATAAATGCTCAGACACATAAGCACAGATACATTTCCCAAAAGACCACCTCTCTGACGCACCAGTCGTAGATTAATATAGTTACATACGTCATCGCAGTTATAAATACTCTCTGTATTGCCTATGCAGGCTTTTTTCACCTCATATTAAAGTCACAATCCAGTCATGGTTATAGATACAATACATTCAGGTAAAATATGGATGTTTAGTAACATCTATTGGCAGCTGTGAGGGAAAAAAATCAGCAGCTATGTCTACTCTACAAAACTTCACAAATCCCAATGTGTTTTTTTTTTTTTTCAAAAATAATTCAGGTTTTAATGTACAAATATCAAGCTATCTTAACTGTTCGAAGCTTCTTCTTGACATTGGTCTTTTTTACGGACACTAAATCAAGGGCATTACAGCACATTTGGGGGGTTGCTTCACTTCTAGCTGTGGCAGGCATTGAGGTAACAGAGTTGTTCATCATGTATCAGTGTTTTTTTTTTTTCATTTTTCTGTCTGTGTGGTGATGACAGGAAGGAGTTTGGCCTTGACAGCTTCATCTCTCCCACGCTGCTGAGCAACATGAGAGAGAAGGACCTGAGGAAAGCCATCAGCTACCACCTCAAAAAGATTCAATCCCTGCTAGAACCGCGCCAGAAGGTAGATACCAACTAATGGACGAGTGGAAGGAAGCACTGAGAGGCATAAAGAGATGGATAGTGACAGTTTAGTATTGGCTTTAAGGTACTTTTTAGCTGACACTTACAGTGACTGCTAATCTCCCTGAGGTTTAAAGTGGTATATGGAGTGACAGCAGGTTGAGAGGGAGATAGATGGAAAGTGGAAGGGTAATTAAAAAGGAAATAGTAGGTCTGGGGCTTGGATAATGTTTCTCCGAAAATGAGTGAAGCACATTTCTCTGTGGAGAGCAGTGTTTTGGTCAGTGAGTCAACCATGACATCCCCCCAGTTTTCTTTCCTTCCGTCATCTTGTCTGCCTGTCCTGCTGTCACTCTTACTCTTCTCTCTCGTCCCATATTCACTGTGGCATTGTAGGTAATATCTGCTACTCAGGCTCGGTTGGCCTACCTCACTCAGCTGGGAGAGCTCATTTCATATGGAGGGCGATCATACACAGCTACGATGATGGTAAGGGTTAGGAGCTTGCTGTGGTCCTCTGGGTCTGCTTGGTAAAGAACAACATATAACCAATTTGATTCAAATTTGACCTTTGATCACTGTCACATGACATTATCAAACACATTTTACTCCTTTTATTCAGTTCTTTTCTAATGTATTATTTCTCACTCTCACTTACACTCCAGCTTCAGGACAGGGAGGTTTTGGTCAGCCTGCTGGTGGGAGCCAAGTATGGGATGAGTCAGGTCATCAACCACAAGCTCAACGTGATCTCTACACTGGTGGAGTTCAGCAGCATAAGCCGAGTGGAGTTGCTCTCGGAGTCGGACAAAGTTAGCCTACTGCGCATCTCACTGCACGACATGAAGGTATGGAAGGCAATGCATTCATATGCATGGTCATTAGGACACTGGACTCTATTATTCATAAAAGTGTAGGCCCTTATACACAGACACAGATATGAAAAATGGATATTCACTCACCACACCACATTTGTGCAAAAGCTCATGCTAGAGTAAATATAGGTCAAGCATTTCTCCTCCGATACACAAACAGTATGCAGCCTCAGGGTGTATGTAGCTATATAAAACTAATTCACTGGACTCAAAGGTGACTCTCTCTCCCTCTTTCTCCCACTCCATCGCCTTTTCTTCCTTACCCTTTGGCTTTAATCACCACCGCTTTACCTTATCTTCTTCAATACCCTCCCCCTCTCAGCCATTTGCCTTACTGATGGACTCTCTGGCAGCCAAAGACTTAGGGTGTCTGCTGGGAGGCTACTGCAAACTCCTGGTTGATCCCAGTGTGAGTGTCTTCCGTCTGGGGCGCCCAAAAGTGAGGGTGCACCGGATTCCTGCTGAAGAAGGTGTGTGTGGGAAGTTCGCCGTAATAGAGGGCGTGTGCTATGAATCCCTATCAAGTGAGCAAAAGTTGTTTCACTTAAAATTATCACTTTCTGGCTTTGGCCTTTTGATAGACATTTTTCACATCACATGTTGAAGTACAGTATTTCACCAGCCAGTAGGGGTACGGATAGAAAAGCAACCATGATATATCATCATGATTTAAACTTTATTCTGTTCTGCTAATGAACTAACTTTTTTTTCAATGCTTGTCTGGTGTGTGTGTGTATTTTCCTGGTGTTGTTAGGTTATGTGTCTCGCTGCTGTAGTGACTCAGATGACTCGACAGATGAGGATGACCCAATGGATTCTCACACTTACAAACGCCCAGACCCAGCAAGTCAGGACTGGGAGGAAAGGAGGAGAGAGGAGGAAGAAAAGAGGAGAGTTGAAGAAAGAAAAGAGAGAGAGGAGTACAAAGGCAAACAGGAAGTGAAGATAATTGTGACAACAGAAGGTAAGGAAAATGAGGGTGAAGAGCAAGAAGGAGCAACAGGAAGTGGTCTGCGTAGATATAGTATTATGGATGAAGAAATGAACCTGGAGACCAGCTGGTACCACACAGACCCACGGGTCACCAGTAGCTTCTCCAGCTTGTCCAGTGGTTCCTTGAGTGCTGCCCTGGAGGAGAGCAGTGCCACAGCCAAAGCCCCATCTCGTCTGGATGCACTGCGTGGACCACGCACCAGTGAGGATCTACCAAGCTTGGATGTTCACCACCCCTACCTCCTGGAGCCAAAACGTCACCAAGGGCCCCTGCGACCCACCAACCTCAATTACCGTGGCAATGACAACTCTTGCCTTTGCTTTGCTGAGCTCTCCAAGGCTGATTTCCTCCCCAGCCCACCTGAGGCTACTAGTGATGATGATGATGACGATGACGATGATGATGAGGATGAAGGGAAAGGAATGGAGGAACTCAGACGCATTTCTAAGATCCCTAGCTCAAGAGATTTGAGAATGATTGACAGCATACCCTTTGAAAGATTACCCATTAAAAGGAAGAAAAAGATCCCTCCCAAAGTCCCATTAAGGACGAGTTCAATTCCTGGGAACAAAGCAGGACAGGCTGAGCACCGCCTCTCCAAGGATGAAGACGCTCTATTCCTGACACCTTCACCCAATCCCAAACCAGCTCTTTTGGTCAAAGAGACTGTTTCAGAGTCTGAGGACGAGTTTTTTGATGCACAGGAGAGATTTACTCCCCCAGTCCCTGATCTGTCAGGTTTGTTTACTGCATGTTTGTTTAACTTTGCAGACGAAAAAGACAACAATTGTGTTTTTGGGATGGTCCTTTGTCTATGCTGTCTGGATTTTATTTGATGGCAGCAGGCGATACACTAACATATTAATGTGATTGAAGAACGTGTGAGGACGATTTGTGTAAATCCACTTTCTCTTTCTGTCCTTTTCATTTGATTTCTCTCTGTCTCTCACAGACGCTGAGCTGGCCGACCGACGAAATGCTAATCGGTTGAGTGGAACCTGGAATGGTCTTCCAGCTGCCCCAGCGAAATCGCCATCCTCCCCTCTTGCCAATAAAACCCAATCTTTTAAAATCAAAAAGGAAGTGGAGGTGCCTAAAGGCCCCACAAATCAACGTACCAACCAACAGCTCAGTCCACCAAAGCTATCCCAGAAATCTGAAATTAAGGTCAAACCACCATTGGCGCCGAAGCCCCAGCTGCCTCCCAAACCTCAGATCATTAATCCCAAATCCCCCCAGCATGGGAGATCATACGCCCACTGCAATGGAGATGCCTCTGGCCGTCTGTCCTCTGAACTCCTGGAAATGGAGCCAGACACCATGGAGTTCAAGTCTGTTACATCTGGGGCAGGTGGACTGCCTCTGTCATCGCCCCTGATCACAGCAGTGCGCTGTAGCAAGCAACCACTGCCCATTACAACACAACAAACTGAGGAAAAGACAAAGAGGCAGGAAAATAGCCTAAAGCAGAACAAAGACCTGATGCATGAGAATGGAGCGCATGTTGTTTCCAGTGACAAAGCATGCATTCCTGATCAGAAGGAAACCCCCAAAGTTGAGGGGGAAAGCAATGGGACTGCCCTACCAACAAAGAAGCCGCCAAACCTACCCCCTATCCACCGCTCTAATTCAGGTACAAAGCTAGCCATTCCACCTCCAGTACCCCCCAAACCCACTTCTCCCACCAATTTGCACCCCTTATCACTACCTGCTAGCTCTCCTGTCTCCCCGACTGATTCAAATAAAGGGATTTATCAGGATTGCATCAGTACGCCAAATGGAATCCACCCTTGGAGCAGCCGCAATGGCAGCATCCAGTCAGGACCCAGGAGGGTCTCTCTGAGTCATGAAAGTCTGTCACCAAAAAATACAGATGCACCTCTCACCCTCACCACCTCCCTCACCTCAACCAACTCCAAAGGCGTTGGGGGCCTAGAAAGCAGAGAACCTGGAAGGTCTGGATCAGGATCAGATCTGAGGACCAGCTCTTCCAGTCTGGGGGGCAGACTACCAGCTTCTGCCCTGAGAGGGAAGATCCAGGCTCTGCCTTGGTACATGACCCGTTCCCAGGAAATTTTGGGAACTCTGGACTATCCCTCCACTAGCTCCATCAATGGAGATACATCTGGATTTGGCTCTGGTTTGTCTGTGGCCAGCGGTTTATCAGACTTAAACAAGACTCCTGTCAAAGAAAAAGAGCCTTTGACCTCAAAACCAGGAGGGGAGGGGAGCGTTTTGGAGGATGGAGCTGAGGTTGTCATAGCAACCATCAAAGAGGCCCAGGAAGTGACATCACAGATGAAAAAGGCCAATGGGACAAACGGCTCCCATCCTAATCTGAGTTTTAAAGAGAATAGTGCACACCGCGGCAGCGTTTCATCAGAGCAGCCTCAGTCACGGCCACATTCAGCAGTGGGGTTGGGAGGTGTGTCCAGCATGCAAATCGGAGGTGACTCACCAACCTCCTCACTTGCAGAGAGTACTCCTCCACAGCAGCACCGAGAGGCTTGTGGCTGCCGCACTGTTTACGCCAACTGTTTCAGTGGAGACACTGAGGATGGTGTGAGCTTTGATGAGGAGCTTACTGTTTACGAGTTTTCCCGTCGCACACGCCCCAAACCTGCCAAACCCCCAGCTGTCCCTTCTCCGACAACGCCGTCTCCAAACCCCAATATTTTGTCACTACTTAGGGACAACCCTCGCCCGCTCTCTACTTTCTCCACTGCCTCCTCTGAACTCAGTCCCCTAGTTTCACGTCCGGTCTCTCCCACAACCTCACTTGGCTGTCCTCTTCGTTCACTTACCAACAAAAATTATGGTGGGCTGAAGGGAGGTTTCGCCTCCCTGCGTCAAGATATAGACCAACTTCTGCTGGTCTTAGAGAGGGGAGCACTTGAGCAACCCCAACAAACATCATGCCAAGACTCAAACCAGGATATCACAGGCATAAAAGTAGGGCCTGATTTAAATCACAATGGAACTGAAGGCAGCACTACCCCAGAACCCAACCCAAATTGTACTGGGACAAGCACCGCCGCCATGACAGAGGCTGAAAGGAGTCTTCTCCAGGCAGAGGCTCGACGATTGGCATCTGGCTGTCAGCGGGCCACACGTGTAGGCTGGGCTCCTGATGAAGCCCTACGCTCTCTATCTAACAGCTTCAGTGCCCTGGTTCAGTTGTCAGCAGCCTGCCTGAGAACAAACCCCTGTCCTGGTTGTGACATCTGCCATAATGCAAGTCTAGTCCATGGGGATGAGGATGACGACAGCCAGGAACCCATGGATAAGCTAAAGGAGATAGTGGGTCTGTACCGGGAGTTTGTTGGGGATGTTGAGACAGCTGGGACTGGTACTGGGGTTGGGGGTAAGAGTGTGGGCCTCACTGGGTCTGGACAGGGTCATGGGGAGAGTGATGGGGTGAGGCTACTAGCCAAACGCTGCACTGTGCTCATCTCCTCTGTATTCGCACTCACACAGCTCTTCCGGACACGCACACTAGACACCTCGGACACGCCTGGCCACGTACCTCTCAACTTTTGACCTGTGTACTTGTATCCACTAATAACCCACTGACTCTAGAGGTGAGACAAGAGGAAACAGCACAGAGCGATCTGGTGTGTAACCCCTGTGTTCTTGTACAGTAAGTGCCATGCACACCACAGCACATGAACTTTAACCCACATTACACACACCCACATGGAAAACACAAACACCAAACAAGACCCTAAACGATGAGAGGACACGTCATTGCTTGGCTTCTCTTTGGACGCATATGGACTATGCATTTGTACAAATGAATTTTATAATTATCTTATAATTCTCTTATTTTATGATACAATCTGTGTATGTATGTAAGGATGAATTACCCATTTATGTATTTATGTATTTATTTTTACAATATTTGCACCATGGTCTGTGATATGCAGGTCTCTGGTGGAAAAAAAAACTATGGATGTCACTGGAATTTTATTTTTTCCTTCTCTTTGAGACAGTATTATGTTCTTTTGCTGCTTTAAAGATTCCTCCACTCCACAAGGTGTAATCTGTAAATTGTCATTTTTCACATTTATTATAACAGTATATTTTACTGACAAAATGCAGAAAATATACTTTGCCACACTTGCAAATCACAGTTATTAACTGATTTGTTTTAAATGCGCAGGGACCGTACCTTTTTAAGGATTTAGTTTTTCAACATTACCGTCACATATAAATGAGATACAAAACTGTACCATTACAAAGCAGGGAGAGCACTTTTGACTGTTACAGATTGCACCTTTTTATGAGACACATACCCTTGTGTAAAGTGTTTTTCTACCCTTTCCCTTGTCCTGACTGATTTTGAGTGAATGCTTCTTGGAAAATGACCCCATTACCCAAACGTATGCAGTATTATAACATTAATCTAGTTTTCATCCAAAGGACATTTACATATATATTTTCTTGGAATGTGTGGATGAGGCCCAGGGAGCAAAACAGGGGACCTTATTTATGTAGTTAAAAAAAGTTTTTGACTTGGCACAAAGGTGACTGTTAAACTATGTCCAGATGTAGCAAAGATCCAAAGTCTTACAACACTGAGCCACAAGTGTTCCCCACTATGGTTTCCTCTTTGGGCACGCCACCTTATTAATAACATACTGACTGACAGATGGACTGACTGCTGTATGCTGGGGTCAGAACTGTAGATATACATTTATATCTTTGTGTCCTATTCTGTCTCTACTTTAGTTTATGGCTATGCAAACATAAACTCCCCACCCTCCACATACTGTAATCTTGTTTTTTGTGCTAACATTAAAAACAACAATAGCTGCATTATGTTTGTCTGAATATAATGGGTGCTTTCTTTGTTTGGAATGTTGGCCTTTGTCTTGTTTCGGGAAAACTTACTGCATTATGGATTGCAACATTCTGCAACGTTGCATGGCATTAGCATTTGTCAATATTAAGACTCTTGTCTATACTGATGTCTGTGAATTGTCAGTAAAAGGATTACATTGCTTGATCAGTTTGCTGATGTACAGTGTTCACTAATCAGCTCGTCCATAGCACATGATGCCAACTCATTAAAGAGCCATCCGATTTGGAGGATTTACTTGAGCCACCTACGACAAAAAAGGTAATAAGCCAAATCAGTCAGCAGTTGCTTATACAAATATGATTAGGGGATTAGCTAAAATAAGGACTGCATTAGTGTTCAGAAACAGCTGGTGAGGAGATCGGTTGTATATTTAATCTTCTAAATTGATGACTGAAGGAAGTTTTGTCAAGGTGGCCAAACTTAGAAATATAAAAAGGCAGGTCTCTTGTGTGGGATTTCAGAGCTTCCAGTTGCCATGGAGGTAATGTCCAGTAGCAGCGTCCATCACAGCACCAACATCAAGACATAGGTCTCAGGAGCATCTCTAGCTGTTCATCAAGCAGGCCCGAACAGGGAAGAGTGCCTGTGCCACCTGTTTGTTTTGTTTCTGTGTGGTGAAACTGAATCGACAGCATTTCATTTTCAAAGAGGACATTGTGTTTCTACAGGAGCAGTCAGTTTTCCATACCCACAATGAAGTCGATGTACCAAGAAATGTATTGTTTGGGAATAAATTACACATTGACCTTGACAATGTTGAATATCTGGATGTTTGGGTTTTGTCTTTGAGCGGTTATTCACTAATTTTATGAGCCAACTGTCAGTTCATATAAGCTCTGTTAATAAATAGTTTACGAATAAGATCAGAAGACATTTAGTTCACCATCTTGGCCCTACATGAAACCCTGGCATGCATATTTTTAACACAGAATACAGATCTGAAGATCAGCATCACCTCTTTGTTTGTAACACAGCTGCACAACTAATACTGTTAATGAGGATTACTGTGGGGTTTTTCCTTGCACTGGACTCCCACAAAGGCAGAGTTTATAAATGCATGTAGCGCTGGTGCCTCCTCTCTCTTTCTCCGGGAATGTCCCTAAATTATTTACAGAGCCTGCAGATTTAGGGGAACATTTCCACCCGTTTTTATTAAAATACTCCCTTAAATAATGAATTGGAGTATAAACAGAAATTAAGATTTCCCCAAAGATGATGGTCAAAAACACATTTGTGAGAGTGAATAGATATGGCTGTGGAGCTGAGAGGCTTTGTAACTACAGCAGCTCAACTCTGCCTGATCCAAAGTCTCCATGTCAGATTGCCCTTAATCTGATCATTATTGCAGTCTAACTTCTTGACACAGTGATCTAGAAAGCCGCACTCTGCACCATTGCACATGTACAACAATCTGACAGTGTAGTCTCTTCAGTTTGACTACAATACATCATTGTAATGGTGATGCCACGTGTGTGATTGATTACAAAGAAGGGATTAAGGTGCATATCTGGGAAATGACAGGTCAGATAGACATCTTATTGTGAAGTATTAGTCACAGGGCTCACAGGACACACAAAAGCCATTCAGTTTCACAATGTATGGGTGACTTACATAAATTAAACATAATTTGTGTTGTGATTGAAGCGTGTTCTTTCAGAAAATGTGGCTGTTGACAAATGTATCCCCATTAACACCCACATACTTATTCACTGTCAACACCTTTAATGGATTGATTTTAAACATTTCACTTGATTACAATTTGACATTTTCATAGAGATTCGGCATCTTGTGCTCCAGGTAAAGTGGTAATTATAATAGTGCCATTTAATACAGGCATCTTACCTTTGAGGAGGAAACCCTAGAAAATCCTGAAAAGATCTCACAAAACAGTACACTGTGGACAGTCAAAATGAAAAGAACTGAAGAAATAGGCCAAGTGGTCCATTTACATGGCAGCTTGAGCTTTTTGTGCCACTGAACATTACCCTCTGCCCCTGTCTTCTCTCAGTACCATTACTGTTCAGTCTCTCTCTCAGTGTCCAAGCAGCATGCCTTTCCTCTTCGGGCTGTCGTACACAGCGAGAGCTGCTGCATGGTGACTGTGTCTACTCAAGCTTGAAATCTGAGCCCATTATGTCAACAGATGTTACAGACAGAGAGGAGACTAAGCGTGACATGAGGAAAGATATAAAAGAGTGAGAAGAAGGAGACAGATAAATATATAAAACATATGTTAAAGTTTGTAAAAAAAGAAACAAACATTGAGGAACACTTGGTTTTAAAGTCAATCATATCCCAAAAATAAACAAATGTGGCAGTGGTGCATAGCCAAATCAACAACAAAGGTCTTTTTTCTGAAGCTGCAAAAGGTGTTGCAAAAAATGAGAGCGTACTCAAAAGGGAAAACACTTTCTGTGGGATTATCTGTTGCAATAAAAGTCTAAATCAAATATCTTTTTTTTCCTCTTCCACTAAATCATATTAAAAAAAAAAGACAAAATCTGGGTGCAACTGTATATTTTACTGACATATACATCAATGGGCACTTGTCAAAACTCAAATAACACATACAACCTGCCAGTAGGACTTCATAAAATAAACCAAGACAAATTGCGTTTGACAAACCATTTCAGTCCCTGTTGGCATAGATGAACCGTGTGTGAAAGGAGAACCTGTTTAAAATAGCCTGTGTCTGCTAGACAGTATTTCCAAGAACCTGTGCATCACTTATACTCATTTCAATATAATTTCATAAATATTAGCCCTCTGAATTCATCAACATATATGCCGAATGTTTGGAGGTGAAAGAGAAATAAAACAGCCAACACTGTGCTATACTCTGCTTGACATTAATTCTTGGGGCATTTCAATGGTTAAAAGTACAAAAAGCGTTTCAGTTAATTGACAGAATACAGCCTCACAGACAAAGTGCTCTTGGTCAAACAGACACACGGATATTCTCTACAAAACATCACAGGACATATGAAGGAAAAGCGTGTCCTACAAAACAGTTAATCTAGTCAAGTAACCTTTGCTTGAAACTGTGTGTGTGTGTGTGTGTGTGTGTGTGGGGGGGGGGGGGGTCGGGGCACTGGAGCTCAGTTTGCCACCCAAAATGTTTGTACACAGAGCAAACAAGGGCATTTCAATTGGACCCTGGCACAAGTTTTGTATAGGCTAAAGCGTGTGTCTTGTATATAATACTTTGATAACAGTAAGTGGTAATGGCATGTGGCAGGTGGTTTATCTCAAACTGACTGTTGGCCCCTTTCAGAAGTGCAACTTCACGGTTGTCTTTCAGTCATGGAAACTCCAGCATCCCAAAAACAGTGCCAGACAGCAAGTGCATTGGCTTTACTTTACTACTTCCTCTCTCCACAACAAACTGGCTCTATTATTCCACGCAGGTTTTTCCCTTTAAATAACCTTAATTGCTTTCTATATCTCCATTTCTTCATCTCCAACCCTCCCCCCTCACAAGATTTTCAGCAACAGCTCGTAGGTGGCATTGATGATCCCCCAGGAGAGGACTGAACGGTAGAAGTTGAGGTGGACCCCTCTGAAGAGCATGGCCAAACTGCCACCCCTTTCTCTCCACACTGTTAACACCACCTCCCGACAAGGCTTGAAGGCTCCACCGACCTGAGACTGAGCCCGGGATTTAACCACATTTAATGGATAGAACATGATGCCAAGGGCTGCCCCCAGCAACCCTCCACACACAAAATCATTAACTAAGTGACCGGCCTGGCTAGTTACCCCAGGGAGCTTCTCCTTAATGGGCCCACGGAGCCCAAAGAAGAGCACATTGCTAGGGCCATTACGGAGGAGTATGGGCACAAGGCCACGGTAGCACTCTCTGACACCGTACTCAGTCAGAAGTGTCCGGAAGGTGTGGACTGTGTTGTTGAAGCGCCCGTGGTGCCGATGGTCTTGTAGTAGAGTCTGCACACGCTCAAATGGTGTCAGGGTGGCCTCTGCGGTTCCCGCCAATGCTGCAGCAAAGCTGCGTGTGACCAGATCAGGCACACCGGTGCCAACAGCGCGATCTAGTAAGACTCTGGAGAAGTCCTCGTACAGACCAAACATGATGGCCACTGTAGTGCTCTTCTGGAGTAGTGGGGGCAACAGGCCCCTGTAAAGATTTCGCAGCCCATCCCTCTGGAGCTGCTGCATTGCCTCAAAGGCCAACACACCGTGCAGCTGCTGGCGAAAGAGCACCTTCTGGATGGGGAAAGTCAACACAATGTTGGTAAAAGCTGCAATGGAGCCGCAGACATAGTGCTTCCCCTGATTGCCAAGCCTGGCGCTCAGAGCCCCAGCAGACAGCAGAGAGTGGCCCCCTTTAGTCAGAGCAGCCTGAGGCTGAGGTGTCCGGGCTGACTCAGAGTCCATGGTGCTAACTGCCATGGGAGGCTCAGTGCTCCATAGCCTGCTCCTCCAGCATCACATCAGCATACGTACCCTGTGAAAGAGAGGAGAAATATCAGATATACCTGCTTCATTATCTTTTTCATCCCCATGTGATGGAATATGGAAAAATAAAAGTAATTTGGTTATGAAAGAGTTCTGAAGTATGTTCATTTATAGACTTATCAAAGAATAACATTTTTAAGACTTGCTTTGTTGAAACATTAGAATAGCAAATAAATACACAGTGACCGAAACCATAAAATCAAAATGGCCATACAGGCTACATGTTGGCTTAAACAGACTAAAATGTTTAATCTCAGCCACCTGCCTTCAGCTTGTACAACCAGGCTGCCCTAACTGGCCACCGATAACAGTTATTACACAACTTCACCGACTGAGTGTGTCATAGGGGACGATGACACAATCATGAGCAGCAGAAGACACTGGGTCCATTCATTTACATTACAAAGCACCATATATTTCACATTATCATAAAGTGTTTAATGTAATATTTGCTAGTGTCACACCCTACCAAATACAATAATAACCTGGGTCAAAGCAAGGTCCAACAGAAATAAAAATAAGAGTACAAATACCTTTACAACATTGAGCAAGTTGCCTAAATATAGCCCAAGGAGTAGATAGTGGTGGCAAAGTTGAGAGGTCATTAGAGGTCACAGTAATGGAACCAAAATATCACTGAAGAAGTCCTTACACACAGTCTCAGGTCAGTGTGACAAATCAGACTGCCACATGGTTACTGACATGTGAGAGCCCCCACTGGACTTAAAAAGCTATTAAAAAAACCTGCAATGTGATAAACATAATAATGGCACGGTTACAATTTTAATTCCTCAGCAGCAACGACAAAGAGCGGTCAGATCTGCTGCAGTTACTTTTACAGGTATTCAGACAGTTCAGTGACTACTACGAGTACACATGACTGCTGCTGGTTGTGCACTTTCAGTGCATGCATGTGTCATACAGGAGGCAAAGTTTTCCACCCTAACGGATTACGATAAAAAATGAAAACAGACACATTGTGCTATTGATTCTTTACTTTGATCATTTGAGCAGAATACAACTACCGTATTGCGTAATCCGATGATTTTCCATGACTTAGTCTTTGGCGAACACGCCCTCCGTTTACTCTACAAACTACTTAGCCTTTCGTGTCAGACCTGTTGTCCTAGCATGCTGTCAGTCAGCAGGCTGATACAGACATGAATGCTTAGCTTCAGGACAAGAACTAATATTAGTAAATGTGCGACTGGCAAATCAAAGATCAACAAATCCCCGACAGGGCTAGCGTGCTTAGCTCAAGAGCTATAGGCTAGGCACCCAAATGTTAGGCTGGTTAGCTAACTAAGCTAGCTCAACAGTGCTAGTGACCGGGCCTTCTCGGTTATGTTAGTAACAGTCAATCACATGCATGTTAAAAAGGTAACGAGAGGAGGAACTAGCTCAAATATAATGGCTGCGTTCTTCCGAAAATTACTCGTTTGCCTAGCATGCTAAGTGGCTAACATAATCAGAGTTAACACGGAAGGGCGCTGATTGGTTGGAGAATGTCAAAATAGGCCACAGATGGTCTCACAGGTTTATGGTCAAGCGACCACCGGGGCTGATAAACGAGTCTTTACCTACCGTGTAACGCCAGTCACTGTCCTGTCCCGGGGCAGGTAGAGGGCAGTTTTTCTCAGGGTAATTGGGCCACAGCTGTAGGTCGTGTCTGCAGCCCCAGCAGCAGGTGATAGGAGCGATGCATCTTTAGCGCCTGCGCACTACTGCAGATCTGACATCATGAGGATGTTTGTACACTTAGTTAATTGTGTTGCACAATGTGAGTAGTGGGCGGTTCGTGTTGGTAAAGTATCGCCAATGTTACTGTGACGACGCACAACATTAGTTGAAAATCAAAATAAGCTATTTTTCGCTTTGTTTTTGGTGCGACTAGCTAGGCAGGCAGCTAGGTGTGTTGGCCGTAAAGCAGGACGCAGCGTCATTTTTACGACAACGTGACGTCGTTATCGTAGCGTTAGAGGATATGTCGGTAAATAATGATTTAGCTTTGACTGGTAATTCCAAAAAGAGGGTTAGGGTTACTCGCTTTTCTTTCTCTTGATATAGGTGGCTGTTATATGCTTATAAGATAATGTAATGATTTAATATGTTCATAGGATAGTTGAATATTGTACAGTTGTAACAAAGATGTCAACTGAAAGCCACACAGCTAGCTAATGTTAACTAGCTGTGCTGCTAGCTGTTTTCTTAAATTTCGCACAGAGCAGCTCTCTTTGCAGCTTACATTTGAAATTTGTCCAAAAAGACGTGTGCATGTAAGAGAGCCGTACGCATTAATCTACAGCCTGAATTGCGACTGTGTCCCCCGGCACTGAAAGCTAGAATAATTTAAAATGTCAGTGCAAAAAGATTGCGAGTTTTTGGTGAAAAGAGCCCGGGAATTGGTCTCTGATGATCCCTGTGCAGCCAAAGCCTGGCTCATAACTGCAAGAACCCTTTACCCTGCAGATTTCAACATACAGGTAACATTGAGATACACAGCTGTTTAACGTTACAGTTTAACTACTACTACTACTTATATGAATTTCCCAAAATCCTTCAAGTATTATCACGTGTTTGAAATGTGTGCATCCCCAGTTGTGAATCAATTATTGAACGTGTGACATGTTTTCACAGTATGAAATGTACATCATTGAACGCAATGCAGAGAGGACAGCTTCGGCAGGGAGACTGCTGTATGACATGTGAGTTACTGTGTACTGTGTCGCTGCGGCTGCTGGTGTTAATGTCAGTAGCTCTGTTGAATCAGAGCTAGCAGTTGCCAATGTCATCATCCATCCTTTGTCCAGGTTTATAAACTTTCCAGATCAGCCCATAGTTTGGCGGGAGATCAGTGTCATCACAGCTGCCCTGCGCAGTGACTCTCAGGACAAACATGCACAGTTTCTACGAGGTAATTTAACTGTGGTATCAGTATACAAAGCATCCTTACTAACAGGAGACTGATAATGAGGTGTGTGCTGCCATGAGAGTGTGTGTTGGTCCCTAATTTTCTGTCTGTGTGTGATTGTCTCCCTCAGGGCTTTTTGAGACACTGCCTGGTCGTGTGCAGTGTGAGATGCTTCTGAAAGCCACTGAGCAGTGTTTCAACACTTTAGAGAAGGCTGAGATGCTGCTCCTCCTCCTTAAGCGTTTTCCAGAGTCCGTGGTCCAACATGGGGTACATATTAATAACATAACACTCACATGTGTTGACATTTGCACCTAGAGTAAATAGCTCTAAGTGGTGGTGACATTTGCTGTATGTTTAGGTCAATCTAGGAGAAACGTTGTTAGAGGCGGAGGCATCAGAGAATGTGGAGACTCCTGTCAACTGCTTCAGAAAACTCTTTGGTGAGTGAAACAATTTGATTAAAACCTTTCATTTGGTTGCAAAAACCACTTGTTATATCAAATGACTTTCAAACCAATTCTTTGTTATTATTACAGTGTGTGATGTCCTTCCGTTGGTCATAAACAACATGGACATGCGCTTGCCAGCCAGCCTGATGCAGAAGTACATGCTGAAAGCAGCTGAATTCTACATCGGTTATGTAACTCGTGGACCCTCAGCTGATGTACAAATACAGGGTAAACCTGCACAGTGCTGATGATGTTATTTCTTTTTCTCTTTGTGATCATTTTACACCTCAAGATTTCTTGTCCTACCCACACTAGGCTCTATCTCCACATTTTTCTGTTCCTCTTGTTTCAGGCTCTCAAGAAGGTGGGTCTCTGAAGTCACCTAGTGTGTCCCGTAGCTCCCAGCGATATGTGATTGACGGCCTGTCGGAGAAGTCATCAGTGGTAGCAGAACCTTGGGAGAGGCTGGTGGATATCCTGGCTGGGGTTGGAGCACGCTGCGAGTGGCAGGGAGACAAGGGACAGAGGTAGTCTATCTGTCTGTCTGTCAGTCAGCAGGACTGTTTTTGAGTATTGCTTTGTATTTAGGACGCCGCACAGAAGTCAGAATAAATCAATGAACAATGAAATGTATTTGCAAAGAAGTGCATATAGGGTGCAGAGGCGCACAATACATACAAAGAGATTGATTATATAATAGAGTAGGAATATTTAAGGGTGCAAATTTGCTAGTATTACACGAATATTTCATTATGAATGTCAATATTAAGTGTTTTGAAAAATAATATTAAAAAAAAAAAAAAAATTACCAGTTTCACAAACTGTGTGCAAATAACAATTCCAGCATGTGTTAAGAAGTCTGTAAAAGTGAGTGGCATGGGGAAAGACATCGTTACCTAAATATGTGTAACATAGCAAGTGTACTTGAAGGTGAGTATAATTGTTGTGTGTGTGTGTGTGTGTGTGTGTGTGTGTGTGTGTGTGTGTGTGCGTGCTTTACACTCCAGGAGTTATGTGGACATGCTGCAGAGAGTGAAGGAGCTGTGTCGCTACCTGCCTGGTCTGGAAGGAGACACAAGGTCCCACTGCTGCAGTCAAGTGGTCATCTGTGCTTCGCTCGTCCTCTTTCGCAGCGCCTTCCTCTATGTCTCAGCTGTACAGCCCACACTCTTCCAGGGTCAGCGTCTACCTTGAATTCCCTGTCTGATATGCATCTCTATTGTCTTTTCAATGAAAGGCGAAATCACCAAATGATGTGTTCATGTTTGGCAGGTGTGAATGCTTTGAGCTCAGGGCCGTGGATCCTTGTGGAGGATCTGAGCTCCGTGTATAATGATGTGGAGGTGGAAAGAGGAGCATTGAAGCACGCACATAAGAAACGCAAACTGGCAGACGGGAGAGAGAAGACAATGGTGAGGACATATCTGAAATCATTTACCTGATGTTTTGTTAGAGCCAAGAAAGACAGACAGATCACTTTTGCTGTGCCAGATTGCTGTGTATATGTTCTTAAATAGGTTTTAGTATGTGACTAATATATGTGCTTTTTTCGTCACTCTGTATACGTTTGTGTCATTGCAGAGCTCAGATGATGAGGAAGGGTTGGGAAAAGGTCGCGCCCGTCACATTTTGATGAATAAGACTGAGATGCCCAGCTGGTCAGAGACTCTGGAAAGCTTCCGCACAGCGAGGGAAAGCTGGGACCTTCTTCATTCCCATGACGGCCTGGAAACTGGTAAATTTCTCTTCTGTTCATATGTGTTTTTATTTAGCTCAGACAGTGTCAAAAGATTTCAACGCAACATCATAGGTTTGTCACCAGCTGCAGATGTATTCTTAAGGCTTTTAAAAATGTACAACTATACAACTTTCTTAAATTCTCTTTAAGGTGAGATAAGGAGGCGTGTGTCCGCTTTACGTCTTTTTTTGGCAGAAAAGCACTGGCGTGGCACTGAGAGGAAGTGTTTGTGCAGTGAGAGAGAAATCACCCCTTTGCTTTTTGTTAAATATTCATATCTATTTGTTTGGCATTGTTTTCACCAACTGGAGGATGTATGCCCCCATACTTGGTACAAAGGAGCTTAATGTCCCTACTGTCACTGCTCAATCTGACAGCTGTAGATCAATGTGGGTGTATTGCACAATCCATCAGAGACAACAATACGATTCATCTCCTCTGAATTTTAATGTCTGTCTGGTCTGCTCAGTGCACCACACATGTATTTTTCTTACTCTGTGATAGTTGCTCTCTGACATGTAATAATTAAAGCTCTGGATAGACACGACCAGAACAAGCTTCTCCTCCATTTTCTTGGTTACCAGGGTGACAAGCCTTCCAATCTAAGACATGATTGGTTGTCTAAAATGTTCAGAAATTTCCAACTAGAGGTGCTTGGAGTGGCTGCACAAAAAAGGTGGAGTGCTGTGAGAAAAGACGCTGGCTGCAGAGCTCTCTCTTTAGGTGGCCAAATGTGACCACACTCCTAGTTGGTAACAATTGGAAAAAAAGACACTGTCACACAGGCATCATTTATCTTTTAACATTGCATTTTAACAGAGTTCAAGAAGATTTGTGCCTCTTGGAAGACGGACAGCTGGCTGTGGTTCAGAATATTCCTCACCGACATGATCATTTACCAGGCAAGAAACAATGAGGATGTTTTCATTTTGTTTGTGAGAAGAAACCCTTTCATGTGTGGTCTGTATTCTTTCTATGCTGATGACTGTAAGTGTATGAAACTGAGGGAAATTTAGTAATTTTAATGCAATGTATACGGTAGTTTTCTTAACATGGAGATATTTACAAATGCTGAAATATCTTTCCATGCCTCATGAGTTGTCTGTGACTATATACTGATTATGTATGTGTGTGTGTGTTTCCAGGGACAATACCGTAAGGCCCTCTCCAGCCTCAACCAGATGGCTGCAGTGCAGCAGCCTCAGCCTGGACAGCAGAGCCCCTCTGGTCAGGCCAGTCTGGAGCACCACAGGGCCCTCATACAACAGGCCTCCTGTCACTATGCACTTGGAGAATACAGGGTAGGCACACACACAACATTCATATATAAACACAGGTTACATGTTTCTTCTCATCTCATCCCCTTTTCCAGGTTTATAGTGTTGGGTAGTAATTTATCTCCTTCTTGCATCAAATTGACATTTGTGATTTATACTCTGTTCTTTGATCCCACCTAGATGTCTGTAGCTCTAAGCTTGTCTGCTGTGTATTGATTGGTGGACCAATAACACAAACTGGCCTGCAGGTGGCGTTATAGTTAAGGTCCATTCTAGAGGCACACAAACAGCTTAAAATTTCAGAGGTTTGGCTTTAGACAAGTACAATATAATGCTGACCTTCACCTCCAAAGCCTCTGCATTTATTTAACATTAATGCCAGATTTTGAACATACATAGATTTATTATATTTAACATACATACTTGAATTATCAGTAAACTTTCCTGAAAAATGTGTAAATGGTCACTGATAATATTCAGAAAAGATTTTGATTTAGCAAAAGGATATCCATAACACATGGACCTCATCCACTTTCCATGGGACTATGACAAAATAAACGCAGACAGTTGATTTTAATGAAACTCTTTACAAACGTTTGTGTAATAGCCCTGTCCTGTGTTGTCCTGTTAATACATGTGATGTATGTATTGTACTGTATCTGGTAATCAGATGGCCTGCGAGAAGCTACTTGATGTTGTCAGTGGGCTGGTGCCCCCGATCCAAGAACCAACAAAGACCCCAGAGGATCAGGGTAGAGCCAAGACTAAAACAAGGAAAGGTGACCACTTCCTGCTTTTGTAAAACAATGTTCAGTAACTGATCTAGACCTATGAACAGCTTTTAACTTGCTATGTAAAATTGACAACTAATATCCTTTTTGTATCAAGTACAAACTTGTTTCATATTCAGGACAATCATGAGTCCTTATGTTGACAGATTGTTGTTACCAGTAACAACCTTAAGTTCCCCTTTGCTGCAGTTTACTTATTGATGGGAAAGAAGTGACTCAGCTGAAACTACCGTTGATACAGAAGTGATGTGAATGACACCATTTATCACCATTTGTGACAGAGAACTGTGTTTATCACAACATTATGGAGTCATTAATTTTTGTCATACCTAGGTAATGACCTGAGATTGCTTCCCTGCACCAGCAAAGCTGTGTTACCTTTCTGTCTCCAGCTAATGCTTGCCTGCTTCAAGGTACTTTAACTACTTATGTCTCTGCAAATGTTTTTGATTTTTATTCGCTGAACTGTGATGAGACAAGCACAATTTATGCGACTTTTTCAGATATTAAACTTTGTATAACCCACTTACTCTTTCTCAATGTGTTCGAACAGCTCCGTGCCTTCACAGACAATCGTGACGACCTGTCCCTTGGCCATGTGGTGGTGCTCCTGCAGCATGACTGGCCACAGGGAGAGATGCTGTTTTTAAAGGCAGTGGATAAGATCTGCCAGCAAGGCAGTTTCCAGTATGAGAATTTCTTCAACTATGTCACCAGTATCCTTTTTTTGTAACAACTCGCACAACTCAAGCCTAGAGACGAGAATGGATTGGCAAACGCATAGAGTGCTTTGTGGTTACTTCACCTGTCTTTCTTGTCTGGGATGTTAGTTTCCATAAGCTCATGATTTTTGTCAGACATTGACATGCTGGAGGAGTTTGCGTACCTGCGTACTCCAGAAGGAGGGAGGATTCAGCTGGAGCTTCTGCCCAATCAGGGAATGCTGATTAAGTAAGCACCTTGCGTTCAGAAACATTTCAGTTGGCATCGTGACTCAGCGCACTCCCGTTCTGTTGCTGTTTTCAAAGAGAACAGTGCTCTTGTTTGATGATCTAAGTAGACATGGCCTGTGGGGAAAACTGTACTAAATGCTGTTAACGGAGCGGACAGTAGGAAAAGAAGGGGGTTATGGTCAAAATAAAGCTTTTATCAAACTCCTTCATTCATTGCTGTAGAAGTAAAGACACTTGAATGCACCCTCACTGACTGAGAGTTGTTGAATGTTGCTATCCCTCAGGAATCCTAGTCCCGCCCTGGGGGTGGAGTTAAATACCCTCCTGCTACAAGGGGTGCAGACGATGGACAGGTACCCCAGGCCCCACCTCCCACAGTCTCATCCCTCCCCCACACTGGTCACCCTTCATTCTCAAACTTCAAGGCTTGCCATCCCCCCAATTTTGATTTGGGCCTGTCATTTTACATCAAGAGTTAGTCGTTCTTTGATTTCCCGTTGGCGTTTGTTTCTTTGAGCCATCGCTCGTCTTTCTGTGGTCATCACTGTTGTTGCTGTTGCTGTCGTTATTGATATTTGGGGATGATGTTTGTCCTGTTGTGCACTTTCATTTCATTTGTGGACATGTTTTATGTGGTTTTTATTTATGACGGAACTTCTGTTGTGTAATCTTGACTGGCTGATTTAGGAAAAAGTGACATGCTGTTTTTATGATTTTGTCTTTTCTATGTAAATCTCAGTTTCCATTTGGTCATCTTGCAATAACACATCCCTGACTATATGTATGTTTGTGTTTATGGTTTTTTTTTTTACCCTCTGTATTTTTTTAGACACCACACAGTGACTCGCGGAATCACCAAAGGAGTGAAGGAAGATTTCCGTCTGGCCATGGAGAGACAGGTGTCGCGCTGTGGAGAGAACCTGCTCAGTGTTCTTCACCGCTTCTGCATCAACGAAAAAATCATCATCATCCAGTCTCTTCCTTGACATCTGGCCTGCGACTTTTGAACCTTTTCATAGTTTTTCAGTCGTAGATTAAATGCAGCTGGACTGAATTAATGACCCCAACAGCTGTTTCTCAACACAGGAGACATTTCCAGCTCTCTTGTCATTATCATTCATCACTGAAAATAATACATCTCCTTGCCTTAAAAGTGGAAAGTGGAGATTTAGAGAGAATGCCAGTTTTCTGAATACACAGTACTCATGCAGTTTTCATGGTTTGTGAGTTTTCTGCTTTACAGGTGTTAACCACAACATTTTCTTAACCACAAGTAGTTTAATCATATTTGACATGTTATGGGGGTTAGTATTGACAAAAGAATTAAGTGCATTTTTGATATTCTTGGGCAAAGTTTATTGTTTTTGTTACAAACTTGATCAAATTGTTAGTTTATATAAATGTTTTCATTAAATGTGATTGAAAGAAGCTCTGGCATGCTGTTATATGATTTTACTACAAGAACAATCTGTTCATCTTCAGCTCACAGCACAAGATTTTAAAAAATTGCACGCTCTAGCTCAAGAAAGAATACTAAAAAATGCACACACTTATTCTCACTCAGTCTCTCCAGATGTTTTTTTTCCTCCAACTGTGTTGTCCAACTCTTGCAAACTGTCCTTGCTGTGGCATTTGCACTTCCTCTTCCCACTTTCACTCCTCCAGTTCTGTGACTGGTGCATTTGGCAGGTCTGCCTGTAGGGCAGCTCTGAGATTAGCCCAGAACAGTCTGTGCTTGGCCCTGTCCTGTGGCCACTCCAAGTATGTGTGCCGGCCCATCATGGACTTCAGCTGGTAGTACTTGGAAGGGATCAGGTATTGAGGCAGAGGCTCGAGCAACACCAGCACAACGCTATCTGAACCGTGAACAAGGCGTTGGTGGCTGGCGAAGTACAGCTCATAATGGCACCACTCGCTCTTGACGAAGTGAGCAGAGAGCACAAACACGGAGCGTCGACTTTTCTCCACACAGGCAATGATGTTCTCGATAATGGTATTTCCTGGCACAAAGTTTCTCTCGTGATGGCAGATTCGGAGGCCTCCTGCAGAGCCCTCAAGGTTGGGAAGGAGGGTGTTGTGCACCCAGTCTGTGTCATGCTGGCTGTAAGACACAAAAGCGTGAAACTCAACACCCACCAGATCTTCCGTTGGAACTTGTCGCCTTCTGGCACGATGTTTGGCTCTGGTCCACTGCCAGATCATGCTCATATACCAGGGAACATCAAATCGATGGCACAAGGTCACAACTGCTATGATCACTGCTACTGCTGGGCACAAGATGGTGGCAGCTAGAAGACCAGCATTACAGGAGACCGATGTGATCCAGATCTTCTTCAAGGTGGAGTTTCTATTGGCCTCTGGGTATGAGCAGTAATAGCCTGATGGCCAGCTCAACAATTCAATTCCTGCGTGGCTTTTCTTCTTTTCAGACTTGATGCCAAGATTTATGAAACTCCTCAGAGAGCAGGTGCAGGTGAAAGGGTTGTTACTGACATCCAGGATTTTCAGATTGGGGCAGCTCTCCAGCTTGTTCACAGACGGGGCATGGAGGGAATTTGACCCGAGCAGAAGCTCACTAAGTCTGGGGAAACCACTACACACTGGCAGGTCCAGCAGCCTGTTTGCATTTACATTCAGAGACAGCAGTTTTTCCAGATACAAGATGGTTGATGGTACCACAGAAATCTGGTTGTTACTGAGGTCCAGTGTTTCAGTTCCTTTTGGTAGACATTTAAAAACTGAGCCTGTTAAGCCATTCGAAGATAAAATCATATTGGTGATGTTTGGTGGCCAGACACATTCTTCCAGACCATCATAAACCAGAGAGTTGAGGGTGAGGTCCAGATGTTGCAGGGATTTCATGTGTTGCACACGTTTGCTGATCACCTTAAGGCTCTTAAGATTGTTGCCAACCAGAGTCAGTTCCTTAACCTTATCCAAATTCTCACATTCAAGAATTGTTTGACCCTCCGCTGTGGAGAAGATGGAGTCAGATAAAGCACAAAAGGAGAAGTCTAGCTGGAGGATGGAACTCTTTGACTTTGGACATGTCATGTGTACAATTGAAGTCTCAACGATCGCTAAACTCTCCACTGGCATGTTGATAAAAAAGTTGTATACAACCTCTTGAGAAAAGAAGAAAGACTTCACCACTGCCCTTCTGGCTGTAAAGGACCTCATTTTAGATGTTGTGACCACTGGAGTCTCTTTATAAGGCAACTTGTAAATGGCCACATCAGAGGCGCTCAGATGGGCAACAGATGTACGCAGGACAGTATTTACAAAGAGAGTTAAGTATTGCCATTCGATTGATATGTTGGTGAGATAAAGATGAGATGTGTTGATTTTTGCTCTCTTGGCTATCTGCTCACTTAGGTCACTGTAGCCTCCTGTCAAATTCATCAACTCCACTTCAACAAAGAGTGACAGAGCATCGGCAAACAGATCATGGTTTATTATTTTGTTCTCAGTTAACACTAACTGAAGCCTTTGAGTGTGAACATCCTTCAGGCTGCCTGCTTCATAACCCAGTTTATCCTCCAGGAAAAGGGTCAGCAAACGCAGTTTCACTCCAGCAATATTCTTCAAATCACCCATACTGATGTTATTTGCTCCAAGTGCTAATCTCTCTAGTTTTACCAGGGAGCTAAACTCACTCCCCAGCGTCATTTTGGGAAAATTGTTGCAGGACAGATCAAGTGCCACAAGGTTTCCTGTGTGCAGCAGGTACCACTGACCAGACAGATTCTTCAGCCTGTTGTGTGACAGATCTAGATACTCCAGGAGTGGTGTGTCGAGGAACGTGTCAGGATCAATGTCCTCCAAACTATTCCACGACATGTTGAGGAACCTCAGGAGAGTGGTGTTTCTGAAGTCTCCTCTGTGAAGCTGCTGTATGTAGTTGAATGAAAGGTCCAAAAGCTGAACTGTCTGTGGCAGGTCTCTTGGGACAGAAGACAGGTTTTTGGATGAGCGGTCCATGATGCTGTCAGAGGATGAAGCACTCAGTTGGAGTACCACCAACATGGCTGCTGCCCAGAGCACAACAGTCACAGGCCTCATTGCTTCACTGGATTAAAGTAAGGAAATAACATCCATGTTATTATTAGGGCTGGGATGATACACTTCTCTCAATTCAATACTATCACAATACTTGGGTGGCAAAATGTATTGAGATTAAGTACTGCGATTCTACAAGCATTGAGATTTGATGTCATGGTTTCTAATGATTTTCGTTGAATTTTTTAACAATGGACCAGGGGAAAAAAGTGATTGTATATCTGGAATATTTCCAAATACAATGCACATCACATGTCAGTAGGACTTTCTGTCTTAAATATCAGCAGCATCATTGCTGCATAGAAAAATGTTTTTTTTCCTTAGCAATAACTGTTTTTTTCCTTAGCAATAACTGTTGTCACACAACAGTCTTATAAATCCTCCCTCATCAAGGTTAAAGTTTTTGTTAAAACTGTTCGAGAGGTGTTGTTTCAACTTTATAGTCATTTTGATTGTGATTTGTGGTAGAGCTGAACTGTGTGCCATTAACCAGAGGTGTTTCTGTTATTTAGCCTATGCTCAGTGATATAATCTGGTGGACACCACAATAGAAACAAAGAGTAATGGAGAAAAAAGTCAGTCTGAATTTCCCCAACACAAAACTGAACATTAAACTGAACAGGATGTATTACAGGACTGTTGTATTAGACTGCATTAGTTATTAGTGTACAAAATATACAGTTAGCTGATTGTACATACAGTATATGTAATTTGAGTTTTTGGTTTTGTCCTTATTTGACCTGGAGTGTCCTCTGGTCTTCATCTGTCTTTTGTAAATTGCCATAAATTGCCGTCTATTGTCATAAGACCCCAAGAAATACAGATATGCAAACAAAATTCCTGCACAGTGCCTGACTTGCAACTTGCTTGATCAGGCAAAACTTCGCCTGATAAAGGTCTTGCACCAAAATGTAGCAAATAAATGAATTATTGCAAGTTTGACATAGTTGCTTCCTTTTAACTTGTCCTCAAATCACTTTATCTATCTCATTTTTAAACACACTCTTTTAATGTTATTACCTACTTCTTTTAGTATTGTTCTTAGCAAGCTTTATTTACCTGCTGCTGGTGTGTATGTGATATGTGTTGATGTGTATGTGGTATGTTGTGGTGTGCTGCTGGTATGTAAACTGTACACGCGCCAATGTTCTGCACAAATGAAGTTCCTAAGGGATAAATAAAGTTCTTTGAATTGAATTGAATAGTTTTAACCATTATGATGCTAAATTTTTGTTTTATGCTTTTCTGCTAATATGGCCAGAGTGAGATCTCAGTCTGAATAGACCATGGTAGAGAAATTAAATATAAAGGACTTAAAATAAAACTAAATCCACTGCTACTTTACAGTACATAGGCAGACAAAAGAGTGCACTAACCTGTTCTGTGGATAGATGGATGTTTCAGCAGAAGCGCTGCCTCTCAGTGTTCATTTGTTGAGCTTTAATTAGCTGACATGTTGCAGTCCATCATATTAGAGCACTTTTCCAGTGCACAGTCCCAATAAATAGCCAAATGAAGGTGTGCTCTGTCTTCAAGTCTAAAACTCTGATATCATAGTGGTTAAAAAAATCACGAAAATTGTAAAGCAACCAACAAAGAAAAACAGTCTTGATCAAAAATCAATCATAATGGTCTGCTTCTGTTCATCTCATTCGTTTTTTGACACAACCTCGGTACGGTAAGTAATAGTGCTGAGAGGAGACATGGAAGTGAAAACAGCTCAGAGACCAATGACATTTTCATCTCATGTACATCCTCTTCTCACTTCCCTTTTTATTTACTGCACTGAGTTTTTTTTACTGAGGGGAACCACCACATTTGTTAAGCTTCATGATGAGATCCTTTTTGCGTAGAATTGTGGCAATGTGAAGGAGAAAGTAAAAGCATTTTAGAGCTTATTCTGGTTTAATAATTAAGGTGTTTGAATAACTTACTGTTCTTTCTGTGCTCTTATTCTTATTTAGACTGTGTTTAAAAAGATGTTGATCCACTTTTCTGCAGTGTCATAGCGACCACACTGAGCACTGAGGTCAGTCTATGCCATTTCCCAACTCAATTACCATCATCCCACTAATGCCTTGAGGCGGAGTGTATCCTGAGCAACAACACTGTTTACTCTGGACGCTCTCGACATTGCCTTTAATGAAGGATGAGGAAGGGGCTTTTCAATGAGCTTTGACCTGTTTTATTGTGACATGGAGGTTTTATCACAGTCACACAAACACACATGCATTTCCTAGCAATGTTTTTAGTCTTGCACCACTGCCGTTTCCATGGGCCACTAACTGTTACTCATGTGGCAATTGGAGTTTAATTGAATAATGTTATATGAGCCGGTGTCACTGCTCTCACCTTGCATGGTTTGCTCATATCTTGGAAGATTACTGAAGATCTGCTTAGCAGCCTCTGGCCATAAGACAACAGAATATAGCCTGTTTTTTTTTCAGTTTCACTCTGCACTACATTGTATTATCCTTCCTTTCTTTCAATAAATGTCCTTGGTGTGTGCTGAACATGTGAATTCATGTTGGAAAAATACAGGACAAAAAATCTGTATGTGTTTGTTGGAAACAGATAGACCACAATGTGAACTACTTCTTGGTCATGGAGCTAAGATCAGAGTACAAGCTAATTATTGACACGAACCTTTTTTTTCCAGCAAGAGCAGTATGTCAAGGTGTGTATGTGTGTGTGTGTGTGTGTCCTTGCAAGAGTAGCTCATTAATATCTTCCAAAGTGTTCATCCTCTCTTCTATGGGGTCTTTTTTTAAATTTTGTGATATAATTGAAGGACGATCAACAGGTGAAGTACAGGTGAGACTAATTCACCGGAAACTTCAAAAAAAAAAAAAAATGCAAGTGTGTGTGTGGATATGAGTCAACCTTTGTATGTGTGAACACTATGTGATTGGGAGGGGCTGAGAGGGAGCACAAGATAGGGAAGTCTGAGCAGGTTCTCAGACAGATACAATACTTTGCAGCTTCAGATGTTACTCTCTCCTGGCTGTGATCATTCTCCTTCGCCATCCACCATCATGGATCTATTGTTTTTCTCAAGAAAATTTACGATACTCAACAGATTAAATGGTCTGACTGACACCAGCTACCCCCATTTAAGTGGATCTCTGAAATGAGGTAGACTCCTTCAGTATGCTCAACCATCCTTCGCCTCCCACACTTCAGAGCCTCTTACTCTTCCTCCTGTTGTTGGTGTGCGGCTGGAACAAGGCAGCCTGTTCTCTTGGGAACGGCAGGAAGATCTGGCAGCAGCTCAATCATGACCCCATCATCAAAGACCAGAATTTCCTTCATGACACCTTCCCTTCAGGATTCCTTTGGGGTTCGGGGACATCTGCCTTCCAGACAGAGGGAGCCTGGGATCTGGATGGCAAAGGCCAATCCATCTGGGACCATTTCACTCACTCTACTGTCAGTGATAATTTGGCCGAGACGGCCAATGTAGCTAGTGACAGCTACACCCGCTGGGAAGAAGATGTGGAAGCGCTGGAGTATCTAGATGTAAAATCATACTCTTTCTCTCTCTGCTGGGCTAGACTTTTTCCTGATGGCAATGCCAGAGGTCAGCCCAATGCAGCTGCTGTGGAGCATTACAGCCGTCTCATACAGAGGCTCCTGGAAAAGAAAATTGAACCCATCGTCACTCTGTATCACTGGGACCTGCCAAAAGTCCTGCAGGAGCGCTATGGAGGCTGGAAAAATGACACACTGGTGGGAGTGTTTGAGGAGTATGCTGCATTTTGTTTCCACACGTTTGGGAGCCGTGTTAGGTATTGGCTCACAATGCATAATCCATACCTGGTGGCTGTACAGGGGTATGGGACAGGTGTGCATGCTCCAGGAGAAACAGGGGGTCCTGCAGCATCTCTCATTGTGGCCCACAATCTGATCAGAGTAAGTCAGACAGGGTCAAGTGATTAATGTGAGTATGTAGATAAATATAGTGTGTACTCTGCCTGGAGAATGATACAGACCGTCTGTAGACTTTGAACTGCTGCAGTTATCAGTTTATGATGGTAAATGAATGTTTGCGTCCTCCAAATGATTTTGAGGTCACAAGGCAGTAAAACAAGCACAAGTGCTCTGATATTTTGTTGCAATCAAATCAATAAAGACTCTGACGTTTGATTTATTGCTTTGTAACATATAAGAGGTGCAGCCAAGTCTTGATGCTCACTTTTATTTTATCTCTCTTATGGCCAGTTGTTCATGTGTTATTTTGAGGGGTTTGTGATCAGTAAACAGGACACTTAAAGAGACATTGGGGTCAAAGTCCACCACATCAGCACTTTTGTGCTGTAGAGAAACAGTGTGTGACAGGAAGTCATGGAGATATGCCTCATTAATAATCACTTGTATGTGTGCAGTCTAGCACGGATAGCATGAGCAAATACTAATTCTCTGAAGTTTTTAGTTTTCATGTTAGTCCTATTACCTCTACCAAGAAAGTTAAGTCTTTAGTCACATTTGTTTACAACTATTTACAACTTTGAACCACCCAACTCAAACAGCTACAGCATTTTAAGTACTCAAATGAATATGAATCTATTACATGATTATCTCACACTGTCATTCAATGCCCATTTGGATCCAGGTGTGTGTTTCAAATTAATGGATGTTCCTCTGTCCTTAAAACAACAAATCCTGAAGATTGTGCATTCTGTGGGAGCTTTAAAGTTTTGCAAGTGTTTTAAAAGGGCGAAAAGGCTTTTGTCACTGCAGATATATTGACTTGTCATACTACGAAAAAACAAAAGTTGTGTGTGTTACAAATTATATTAAAGATGGCTGTGGCAGTGTCAACGTGTCTTCTGTGAGAAAGGCCTATTGTGATATTGTGTTGAAGACTACAATACAGTGTATTATAATAATGTGTCTGCTCTGATTTCCAGGCACACGCCAAAGCATGGCACACCTATGACACCCACTTCCGTCCAGCTCAGAAGGGTAAAGTATCCATTGTTTTGGGATCCCACTGGGTTGAGCCTCAAAGAGGCCAAGCCACTGCTGCTAATGTTGAGCTTTGCCAGCAGTCAATAGAGGCTGTCCTTGGCTGGTTTGCCAATCCCATCTTTGGCGATGGGGACTACCCTGTCTCCTTAAAAATCAAGCATGGGACTCTCATGCCTGCATTCTCTCATGAGGAGAAGCTTTGGGTGCAGACAACAGCTGACTTCTTTGCTCTGTCCTTCGGGCCAAACAACCTCCGTCTTGGCCGGGGCCTGGTTCAGTATGGGCAGACTGTGGTTCCAGACCTGAGGCGCGTACTGGGCTGGATAAAGCTGGAGTATGGGGACCCGAGGGTGCTGGTGGCTGAGGGAGGCTGGTTTTCTGAAGCTAGTGTGGGAAAGGAGGACACAGTGGCTATTTACCTGATGAAGAGGTTTATCAACCAGGTCCTGCAAGGTAAGAGGAGAAGTGACAAGAGTATATAATGAATGATCTAATTAAGGCAGAAAAAATAAAAGTTATCCTTTCCATCCATTTTTTTGCTGTGTTTTGTGTGTTGCAGCTATCAAGTTTGATGGTGTGCAGGTGTTTGGCTACTCCACCTGGTCATTGGTGGATGGATTTGAGTGGAATTATGGCTTCACTATTAGACGAGGCCTTTTCTACATCGACTTTAGCCAACCGAACCGAAACAGGACCCCAAAGACCACTGCTCAGTACTACAAGCGTGTTGTCGCTGACAATGGTTTCCCCAGTGATGAAACCTCCAGAGAGATCAAAGGCCGTTTCCCCTGCAGATTTCACTGGGGTGTTGCTGACTCCGCTTTACAGGTAAGAAGAGAGAAAATATGAAAAGAGTAATTTTGAATGATTAGAAAAAAAATTAAAGATTAAAGATAATTAACAATTAATGGCTATATTCACTCTGATATTCTTTCATCTTTTTTTTGTTACTGTAGGTCCACTTCTACCCTTTCTCACCACAGTTTACTGACCCCCATTTGTACAGCTGGAATCTGACAGGAGATGGATCATTGCGTCCTGTCCCAGGAGTGAGGATCCACACCAGACAAGCCCAGTGCACCGACTACTTGTCCATCCTTGGTCATCTACGGCTGTTCGAGTCCACTGGTGCATCTCACTACCGTTTTGCTCTGAACTGGTCTCTGATTTTACCCCAAGGAGACCTCTCTAATGTGAACAATGAAGCTCTGAGGTAAAAACACACAAAAAAAGAAACATGGACGGTCACTGTTTCAGCCTTACCAAATGCAATTTGATTAATTTCAATTCAAAACTATAACATAACCTGATCCACACCAAAGATTTTAGATGTCTAACTGTCTTTGTGCAAACACATATTAACTTCTGGTTCCATAATCCTGTTTCTCATCTTTGTTTCATCTACAAGGTACTACCGCTGTGTCCTGACCGAGCTCAAGAAGCTGGACCTGGAGGCTGTCGTTACTCTCTACTACCCCACTCACAGAGCTCCAAATCTGGGTTTGCCTAGGCTGCTGCATGCTTCTGGTAGTTGGCTTAACTACAGCACTGTGGAGGCCTTTCAGGAATATGCAGCATTGTGCTACCAGGAGCTGGGGCCCTGGGTTCGATATTGGATCACCATCAATGAGCCAAACAGACTGGTAGATGTGTATTCAAGTGGGGAAGAGAAGCATCAGGCAGCTCATAACCTTCTCCTGGCTCATGCAAAAGCCTGGAGGCTGTATGAAAGGGAACACTTTCGTCAAGAGAGAGCACTGGTATCACTCGCATTACATGCTGACTGGGTTGAACCTGCAAACCCCTTCCTGGATTCACATGCGGCAGCAGCACAGAGATTCCTTTTGTTTGAACTTGGTCGCTTCTTAGACCCATTGCTTGGGACTATGTATGAGGAGAAGCGTAGCCAAGGGGACTATCCACAAGAAATGAAGGCATACCTGGAGGAGAGAACTGAAGTCATGGGCCTCACTGGAACCCATCTCCCTAACTTTACTAAGACTGAGAGGGAGGAACTGAGAGGCGCACTGAGTTTCATTGCACTGAACCATTTTACCACCCATTTGGTCTCTCCATATCTCAACACACTGGTCAATTCTCAGGAGAAACAACCCCCTGATCATGGCTGTCTGACCCTTTCTGATCCCACCTGGCCCTCTTCCAGTATGGGGCAGGCTCTTGTACCCTGGGGCCTGCGGAAGATCCTGAACTGGGTGAGCCAGAGGTATGGAGGGGCTCTGCCTATCATCATCACAGCCAGCGGGGTTGATGATCAGGCTCTTGTGGAGGACAAACTCAGGCAGCATTTTCTCAGAAGTTATCTGCAGGAAGCCTTTAAAGGTGGGACATGCAGTTCCTCTCCTCTCCGATCTGATTTTGTATCATCATTTTTTGGTGGATACAAAATAGATTTATTCAAAGGATGTTTAGACAAAGTTATAACTCCACAGGCAATGCAGGTTTTATGACTATATTGCCTCCTACTATAAAACCCAGGAAGATAATAAAAAGAGAGAGTAAGTGAGAGAAAAACAACACAGTGACGGATCAGATCAGTGTCATGTTCATACTTTGCCCATTATGGCTGTAAGTTTGCCTGTATTTGCTCGCATGCTGCTTTCTAACATGGGCACATATTCTTAATGTTTGGTTGATGATGAAACACAGTATGTCTGGGTTTTCCATATTGCTCAAAATGGAGGAGAAATTGGAGAGTCGATGATTGGTTCTTACCTCACATTTCTCTTTTCTCTTTTCTTCTATTTTTCTTCAGCTCACCAGTTAGATGGAGTCAACCTGCAGGGCTTCTACATATGGAAACTGCAAGATCGACACGCCCCCCAGTTTGGCCTCTTCACCTCAACCCACCATCAATCCAAAGCCAAAGCCTCCATTGCTGTCTACAGAGAAATCATCACTCAGGGCGGTTTCCCTGAGGATAACACAATGCAGGCCTGCAGGTTTAGTGGGCTGCATGAACCTTGCTCTGTGTGTGCATGGATGTTCAAGAACAAAGCGATGCTCGTCTTTGGGGGCTGCCTACTTATAACAGCTGTTATGTTGGCAGCGCTTGTCGTCTTCGTTGTCTTCACCAAGAAAAAACAAACAAGAGGCAGAGGGAGGATGAAGAGGATGAACAGAAGGAGAAGAAGGGAAGGAGTTCCTGTATGCTCATGTCCAACTGTAAAGTGCTCAATGTTGAGACATTGACTCAGTAAGGCGGAGCAGGTAGTGGCTCTTTGACAGAGAAGAGCAGGGATCTATAATTGTGTGGTGTCTAATAATAGCTATATCTGTGTTTTGTGACAAATGTGTGATCAGTTCACCAACACTCGCTGTCAAGGGAAATGTCTCCATCACTTTACAGAGTTATTTATATAAGGATAATAGATTACCAATGTTGATAATTGTGACATTTGAGCTCCATGGTTCACTCTAAAGGAGAAGAAGTGCTTCACATAATTGCTCACCTTACCGAAGACCCCCATTATGGTGAAAGTATTTCAATTCAATTCAATTGTATTTAACGTTTTTATTGTTGCGTCAACTTTGTACTGTACTCTGGCAAAGTAATTTCCTTCGGGATCAATAAAGTTGATCTTATCTTATCTTAATTCTATGAGTGTAATGTAGTAATAATGTCAGTCACTGATGATTATATTGTGCAGATCAGACTAAAGTTTTACTTTGATATGATGTTCTATATAATATTAAAACAGGGGACATACTGTTGACTCTCAGTCTGTGTGAGTCTCCATATGACAATGATGCCCCCTAGTGTTGAAGTTTGCAGTTCTGATGAAACAATGTGAAACATGAATCCGTCTTTTGTTATTGAATGGGAAGAATACCCAAACGTGCAGTGTATGCTGCATGGCAGGGTACAGGGATTTTTTTTTGTGACTGTGGATCACTGAAAGATAACTTTGCATTTCAGATGTTGTCATGATTGTTGCCAGAGGCTCAGCTTACATTAGTTACAGCTAATTAGTACAGCTAAGCATGTAACACATCTGGATGAGTGCCTCTCACTCTGAATCACTTTGAATCAGTAGGCTGTGTGTTAATTGTGTGTTTCTCTGAGGGCTTTTCTGTCCCTCAAGAGTGAGGAATTTTCTATTGACTTATCTTTGTCCATACCTGTCTTCAAAACCATATAACCCATGATATCCATGTCAGAACAGTGTCGCCTAAGTTCATCTTAGAGCGTTCACTAACAACAAATCATGCCACGGCACTAATCTTCTAGTTATTGTGTGAAACCATCTTTACTGCTCAGAAATGGTCTGAGATCACTTTTATTTTGCATCAAAAAGTGATCTAAAATGGCACATTGACCTTGTTATTGAGTATGCAGCACACCGCCGGAAATCCTATGATTGTATTTTTTTAAATTACAACAATAATAAATGATAATAATAATAATTCATTATTCATCGTGAACAGATCAGCCAATAGGAGAAGGCGTTCAGGATGGCAATACAGATCACATGACCCCCTCTCCTCCAGACTGCATGCAGTTTGGTATTAAAATGTTTTCAGTACCACCAACCATTGTGTTGTTACACATTTGAGATGATACACACACGCTGAGCTGTTTTAACGAATTACACCATCACGCTGATAACCGGGACTGACGGCGCTCACCGTCAACAACGTTGCAGCTGTTATTTTTGAGGTTGTATCCAAAAAAGTGCAGAGCTGCTGTGGGCAGAGCAAGCTAGCTAACGTTAGTCAGGTCGGACGGCGGCGAGGCCCCAACCGGACGGGAACACGGGGGAACCATGGCCAACATCGCAGTTCAGAGGATAAAACGGGAATTCAAGGAGGTGCTCAAGAGCGAAGAGGTTGGTTGTCATGTTTGCCGGATAATGTTACAGCTTTCCTGTTTTTCCTTTCTTTGGCTACGGGGCTGAATCTGACCGATGGCTCAGCTGTCAGCTTCCTAATCACCGAGCTGCTAGCTGGAGCTAACTGTGTCAGACACGGCTGTGCGTCCGGCTCCTCGCACACTCGCACACTCGCACACTCACACACTCACACACTCACTCACTCACTCACTCACTCACTCACACACACACACACACACACACACACACACACACACACACACACACACACACACACACAAAGCTAGCTGCTTAATATGCCGCCGTGGGGAAGTTAGAGTTGTTAGCTAGCACTTTTATCAGCTTATGAAAGCATTAACAGAGAGAAGTGAAATCAAGCACATTTTGCTAATGTATCATGACTTCTATGGCAACCAAGCTAGCGGTGTTAGCAAAGATACATCTGTGTGATCCGCGTGTAGTACTAAAGGTTTGCTCACATATGATCCCCTACATGCTGCATAGATTCGTCTTAACTTACATCAGAGAGCCTTATACACAGCCTGTATATATGTAGGTCCGTAAGATGTGTGCAACAAGTTGAGGGCAACTTTGGCTAACGCCGTGTTGGGGATGGGGGTGTCAACTTTTGCTGCATTGGCAGGTTTTAGTTTGACAGCAAGCTAGCTTAACTCAACACTGTGCAGCCTGCCTGCCTGCTGAAGCTAAAATGCTCCTTTACCTTTTCGCCCCTCCAGACGAGCAAAAACCAGATAAAGGTGGATCTGGTGGATGAGAACTTCACAGAACTTAAAGGGGAGATAGCAGGGCCACCTGACACACCATATGAAGGTGAGGGGCTCATGGAGACACACTGCTGTCTGCTAACCTGTATGCATGGACAAACAATATCAGTAGGTGACTTGGGTGTTCACTGAAAGCCTTTTGAGAAGACTCCACCAACAATCTTTTCAAAGAGATATTTCATCCTCATTTATGTAACCCAATAGTCAGGCTTTTATTGTCGACTTTAAACGTTACTGTCATGATTTTTGAATAACTGTGATTCCTCTAATTTCTTCCAGGGGGTAGATATCAACTAGAAATTAAAATTCCAGAGACGTATCCATTCAATCCACCCAAGGTAGAGCTGTTATTGTTACTGATAACCATCCCTTTCCTCGTGGATATTGGCTTAAGAAGATTTCCATTACTTTCCTAATCCGCAAATGATTTTCTTTTTTTTTCCCTTTTCATTTAATCTCTCAGGTGCGGTTCATCACGAAGATCTGGCATCCAAACATCAGCTCAGTTACAGGTGCAATATGTCTGGACATCCTCAAAGACCAGTGGTGAGTGAATGTGCTCTTGCATTCCTAACATTTTTCATCCATCGTGAAAAATACTTTAGTAGTCGTGTAAGACAGTAGCCATTTCTGCCCACCCCTGTCAACACTTAGTTAACAACATAGTCCACTTTTTTTTACTACAACAACTTTTAATTACAACTTTGAAATTGTGCAGATGTCCCTAATATGCATATCCTCTTTATTTATATAAAATAAAACATAGACAATTGGCGTTATTTTTGCGTTGCACTAAACAGTCAGTATGTTGTTTCAGGGCAGCAGCTATGACACTGAGGACGGTCCTTCTGTCATTACAAGCCTTGTTGGCAGCCGCAGAACCAGATGATCCACAGGACGCAGTGGTAGCTAATCAGGTGGGTGTGCATGTGTATTAACGTTTTGACCTTTGTTTAACAAATTTACTGTGGATAAGCATTTCAAATATCTCAAGGAGAGCAACATATGTATGTGTTGTATTTATTGTCATATGATACTAGATAGAAGGGAGGTTTGTTGATGTATAGATCAAGTGTCTTCTGCTTATAAAAGCTTCAGTTACAATCAGCTGAGATGCCAATATTTCTTATTTTGATAACTTATTGTGTGTTTCAGGAACAATAATTCTCATAACTCATTCTCATAAGGATATAAAGAGTTGTCCTGTAAATGTAATTCTCTGTATTAACCTGTTCTAATGAAACAGAACAGTGAATTCCTCCACCTGATTGGATCATATACGCACTGCTAATGATTGCTGCTCAAAATTTATGAGCGTGTAAATACCTTCCGTAAGCACTACTATCCATACCGAAAAAGGCTGTAAGGTCAATTTTTCAAAACGATTTTGAAACTTACTGTGGCATTTGTGGCATCTGCCTGGCACACAGTTGTGTACTGTACACATACTAAATTATACATTTCAAAGTCTTAACTGTTGATATAAATATGATGTCCCTCAGACCCTCATTACTAAACACTTAATCGTCATGACAAGTTAATTTTCTTTGTTTGGATAGTTATGTCCACCTGTTTTATAACCCTGGATTGTTGCCTTAAATTTATATAAGCGGAGGCATCGTGCTTTCTGCTGTTCTGCACACCAGCTAATTGTTGCACGTGAAGCAATATTCAGTGGAGTGCTAGTAAAGTGAGACTGTTTTGAAATATCATTTGTAGGCAGTGAGCTGTTTGCCCTACTCTACTGAACACATTATAACACCTACATACTATCACCAATCCCCAGTGTAGTAACACTCATCTACTGCTTACCAACCCACATCCCAATGAAACTTACGCGAAGGAGGGAAATAAGGTTGGATAAGATTTAGTACAGTATAAGATGGCTTTTTTTTGGTAGCTGTACTGCAATGTTTTTAAATGCAGAAAATTTTGAAATGTTAAACAGAGGCTCAATATGGAGCAGATACCCAAGGCTATCCAGATGGACATTAATAATATTTGGTTATTGCAATTGTTATACTGAATATTGACCATTTTTAATTAAGGTATGCTGAGTCAAAGTATAAATTCCTTTCTTTACATAACACTTTAAATACTCCAACAGTTTATGATGATCAAAACTCTACACCTGCATTACATTTCAAAAATGCAAACACAGCACAGGAGCAGAATCTTGGGCCGTTGGGCAGAAATGAGTGTCTGGCAGACTGCAGCTCTACTTGTCTCTGTCTCTGAATGTCTCAGCGGCTTAAAATCTTGCTGAGAATTATTTTATTGGCAACCTGTTGTGGAGTCACACATACAAAATAGTGTAGATGGAGAATAAGTGCACTGCTGTTCTGCTTATAGGCGCATATGTGCTTGGGGATGTAAACTAAATAGAAAAGCGCAATGTTTCAGTGGTTGACTGTTGTACACTGAACCCCTTACAAACAAACTTACTGTTTATTTTCTCACATTTGTTCATCACACAGTACAAGCAGAACCCAGAGATGTTCAAACAGACAGCGAGGCTCTGGTCTCATGTCTATGCAGGCGCTCCCGTCTCCAGTCCGGAGTACACACGCAAAATAGACAAACTCTGTGCCATGGGCTTTGAAAAAGTGAGTATTTCTCTATCTTTTTTTTTTGCTCCCCTGCTGTTGAATAAAACTGAACGGCTTCTGAATGTTTTTTGTTTTTCTTCCCAGAATGCAGTAATAGTGGCGTTGTCGTCGAAATCCTGGGACGTGGAGACAGCAACAGAGCTACTGCTCAGTAACTGAATCTTGACACCCTCTTCATCTTCCTCTCGATACCGATGTCCCCTCCTCACACATACACACCTTTTCTCCCCCCAATTCCCGCTGTCTCAAGGCGTCTTTCCCCCTGTTGCATCCTCTGTTTCACAGTCGACTCCTCACCTCCACACTCTTCTCCAACCCCCCCACCCCCTTTATTCCCCGTCTGTGGCATCCCCTCCCTCCCCCATCACCTCTGCTGTACCACACTCCAATCAGTCGCTCTGTGAGATTTCTTTAAGTTCATTCAACATTCCACTCAGCGCTACAATCAGAAGTTCAACCACATCTCGCCCCCTTTTGAAGCAAATGTCAGACTTAAGACCCCGCCCACGCCCACCAAGTCTCCCAGCTTTCCTGGCTGTGTCCAAGAAGCGGCTGTCAGCGGCTTATCCTTGCCTATGCAGTGCATTTGCTTTCATTTGCGAAAACCTTTTGTAGGAGACAGCCAAGCCATTCTAGGAGGCTCTTTTGGATTTTTACACACTTTTGGACTGGGTTTCTAAACCGGGAGTGAGCCGAGTCCTGCACTAACCACATTTTTAGGCCGGTAGCGTCAGTACCTTCACTCACTCATCCTTGTACAATAAACAGTTTTTTTGGGGGAACTCTATTGTGGTATAGTGTACTCTGAAATTAGTGGTAAATTGAAATTGACTCATTTAAATCATTATCTTGTTCCGCCGCTGGGATTTTTTGAAGAGGCTTTAAAGTTAATACATTTTTTTTTTCACTTTTTCCACATTAAAATAAAGTAAATGTAGTGCACCTGGTGGGAAAACATTGAGTTATTTGGGCACAGAATAGGACAAGGCTTATTCCCTGTTCAGGAAACCAGCTTATAAAGTGTCACTTAGGTGTTCACACAGTGGCCACACTCATTTCCCCAGCCCTCTTCCACCTGTCTGACGAAACCCAGAGCTCCTGCAGTAAACCCCAGCGTCCATCCCCACACCTGTTCCTGACACCGCTTACTTCTGTCTCTTTTCCCCACATTTTTAAACATTTTATTTGGTTTTGGCCTTCTGCAGGAATACATTTGGATTCTTGTTTTTAAACTGAGAGAAAACAAAACAAAAAAACATGTTCAGCCATGACACAACCTGTCACATGTCGGGATGGAAATAGTTCAAAATGAGTTTGAAAATATTGCATCATCTTAGCGACGCCAATGGATAAATATGTCAAAATGATTCATCTGTAAATAAAGATATTAAAGTCTGTGTAAATTAATCCACGCTCTGGCCTTTCTGTGATGCATCTTTGCAGTATTATTTTTCAACTGGAATAATTTCTCCCCCCCAGTAAATCAGTTTCTTATGAGTTTAATCTCAGTCACAATATTGATTAACAGGAAAACCTTTAATGCTTGATGGTGTTTAGGATCCAGATTGTTTGGCTGTGCATACATTTGAATAAAAACTAGGGTGAGGCTCTAAATTTACAAGCTCAACAGAAATCAAACCTACAGGGAATTAGATTGCCAGTAAAAAAAAAAAGAATGGAGCAAGCAAGCCAATTTAAATGAAGAATGTGCATGCAGAAGAACAAGCAAATGGGTTATGCATAATAGGAGTCTGTGCACTAGTACTTCGGACTTGTACAGTAGTATTGCTGTATTGCATAAGGTTAGTGGTTGAGCAAACTTTTTTTTTTTTTTAGTGCATTTCAACAAGGAAGTGATATAAGCGTTTATCGTAATGTTCAGATCACCTTGCTCATAGTAGGCACACTGAGAATGAGCACAACAACAGATGGCCTGTTTGGTAGCATGTTGTGCCATCCTGAACCTCTCCAAGAAACCCTGGCAATAATCTGAACATCACATTTCAGCCTGCATACTTGCACGAAGGGGAGACGAGCTGCCACTGATGTGTTTATGTCTGCTTATCAACAGCAGGATGTCATGTGGATCCATCGAAGGACCTCAGTGACAATACTACGATGTTGCGATGCACCTGCTGCACAGCCTCAGGTTTCCCAGCCATCCCAGGTGACAATAGCTCATTTTGTATCTTTCCACTGGATGCTGGATGATCCCTAGTACATCTACCATCTGGAACTCCTCCAAGCCTCCCAGAGCAGAGGACTGCTATCCAGGGCTGAATACATAAAGAGCATGCTTCCTAGCTTATCTAGTGGCACTGAGATAATCATAAATTACCTAGTTGCATTATTAAAGTGTTGAAGGTTCCATACTACTGACTTCACCACAGCATGCTTCTTTGGATACACTTTGTTCCAGCCACGCCACCATAGATCAATTTTGCTGATTGGATGCATTAAAGACTGTAAGAAAATAAAGATGACCCCCATAATATTGCCATTAATAATCTTCGTGTCAGTGATGTAACAGTGAGGTTTTACTGGCCTCTTTTAAAATTTTATTATGGGGGAACTAAATGAAATTCACTTTTATGTGGTTTTATAAGTGGAGATTTTTATGGCACTGTTGTGGGTCAGTATTTCCAGTATAAACCAATAATTGAAGATAAGTCCCTCAGCACTCCTTTCACTATTTTTTTTGTTATGTTTAGCCAGTTCTTGAATGAATCTATAAGCCCTCCTGCCATGGATGATTATAATATATATGTCTACAAGAAGGCCACATACCATCAAGTCCAAAACATGTATTTCATGTGTTATGTCCATTATGACCTCTCAGTAAGGAGTCATTTTAACAACTTCACTGGAGGGCTCAGAGAGAATTTACTCACAGCAATGAAATGTTGTATGTTTATTGGTACAATTAAATCTAACTAAGGCCACAGTGACAGATTTCAACCCATCCTGAAAAACAATTAACCAGTATAACCGTCTTCAGTCTATAAAATGTCAGAAATAATGTGACCAATGCAAGTTACCATATTCAAAATAAAGCTCTAAAATCCCTACAGTGTATATATAGACGTATTATATCAATGTTAATAGTTATTTTGATGAAAATTACTGTGCCTACTACTGGTGCTCCCACCTTGGTGTTTTTCTCTGACCGGCCTTTACTTACTATAGTGCATCAATATCTTCAACAACAACCACAAAGAAGATTCACAGTCAGATTAGTGGTTTAACTTCAAATAAAAACTTTTTATTTGTTAACTTTTAATGTAGGAGCAGACCTCCAGCCCACCTGGCTGCAGGCCTTTGATTGACAGGTGATAGCCCAGTGTGTGGTGAGGCGATGATTCGTGGGCATCCTGTTTCTCTTGGTCTGCAGCTGCTATGTGATAGCCGGAGTTTTGTTCCATGTCTCAGTCAGCAGACAGGCTGTCTCCCCTGCCAAGCAGTAAGAGCTGGCCTGACCACGAGGACGAGCAGATGAAACGGTGCTCTGCTATCTGCAGCTGAGTTCAATTGGGGTTGAACGGGCATCATGTAGTCCCGTTGGAGGATGAAACCAAAGGATCATTAGGTTGTTGGTCGCAGTTACCTTTTATTTCTTCTTGGATGTATTAATAAATGCCAAAGATGATTCCCATGATCTGTTTGGTGATGCTGCTTCCTGAAGGTGAGTCAGACGCCCACACTTGCATTAAGATAAAACATGTCTGTGCTGTTGTTAATGAGGTTAAGAGTTACAAAGAGGTGCCCGAAGTTTATCAATGTTAAACACTTTGCTCTGTGCATTATTATGCACAAGTCAGTGTGCCACTCAAGCAATGAGCAGTTACGTTGATGCAAAATTTTGTATATGACTTTCAAATTATCCAAACAATCTAAAGAATCTTATGAAAGTAAAAACTTGTTAACTTGTTAATGACCTAAACCTTCTTAATGATTTACCAAGGATGTGAATAAAAGCGCAATGATTATTCCTACAGTAGTTTTTCATATAAAATTACCAAGTCATCACATTGCATTTAAGGCATTTAAGTTTTGTCATGTGCACAGTTATAGTGAAGTAGTCATTGGCAATTAAATCTCAGTGTCCCTCCTACAAAGCTCAAACTATTATGTATGAAAAAGAAATGCATGCAAGTAAAAGTAAAAATGACAAACTCAGACATAAGACATCAAGTTAAAATATAGAAATAAAATAAAGCATAATATTGTGGTAGGCAGGTGTGAATTAATGATAAAATGAATTAACAGAAATATTGTTTAAGCATGAGAGTTTTTCATGGTCTTCATAGTGGTGACACATCCAGACCACAGAATTATCTTAGAAGTGCTGGTACATAAGACCTAAAAAATACTTTCCCCCTCCAGTGGCTCACTCAGCTCAGGGTCACTATGCCCACAAGCTCCTGAATGATTTGATGGAGAATTATTCCAGCGCCCTGCGGCCTGTGGAGGACACAGACAGAGCCCTGAACGTCACCTTACAGATCACCCTCTCTCAAATCAAAGACATGGTGGGTACTAACTCATGTGCGACATCTACATTCTTTAATGTTCACTATATGTACTGTATATTATTATAAGATTTTAGTGATCAAGATTTACCATATCTCATATTTCATTTAACTGAAAGGTCTGTAAAAGTATCTCTCCAATGTTATAATACCTCTGCAGATGAATCCATCATGCACACAAAGTTGTCATTAAAGACCAAGAGGCATTTTGAACATTGCTTTGATGCCTGATATGTGGCTACTTTCAGTAATTACTAAGAGCGCATTCTTCATTACAGCACCATAAAAAAATCAATAGTCAACATAAGATTTCTTGGTCGATCAATTAGTCACAGTGCACTGGTGCTTTCAATATAAATGCCGGACTGAGAGCCCTGATAAAGTTTAATTTTGTTTCTAGATTCAGCGTATCTGTGGTGTAACTTACAGTTCTCAGTCTTTGTGCAATCTTTGCAAAATTAACCTTTATCAATGCATTTTCAACATTGCAAAGGCAGAAGTCAAAATATAGGTGCTGGTGTGTATGGATGATAGACCTCCTGCTGTACTGGCTGTGCCTACTGTTACTCAGCTGGCTCAGGTTGCTGTTCAGGTTCACTGCTGTGTCAGCCCGCATTGAATTAGCATTTGTGTTGTGCACATGTGTTTGGGTGTGTGTGGTTGAAGTGTATATACCATATAATACAGCTCTCCTACTGAGTGCAACCTTCCGTAGTATACCAGGTTTCCTGTGTGTTTATGTTGGAGTGTCCTATTACAGAAAGTGTTGATGTTTTTCTTCGGTTCGGTGCTTCAGTGAAGCTCTGGCAACGATATCAAAACCACCCCCGTTATACAGGGATTCAGCTCATTCACCTGATATTGACAGACAGGTCTGGATTTCAGCTGTTGCGATAATCTGAAGCGTGTCTGCCCTCATAGGGAGTTAATGAGCAACAGAGAAATGAGAAGGAGACCAAGAGGATCCCTCTTCAAGCTGCTGTTGGTATTCATCCATTGTGTGTATGTACTGTAGGTATGTATGTGTCTGTTCTCATTTGTGTGACTCTGACTCTCTCTGTCTCTGTGTGTGTGAAGGATGAGAGGAACCAGGTGCTGATTGCCTACCTGTGGATCAGGCAGACATGGTATGATGCGTACCTGAGGTGGAATAAGGAGGACTACGATGGACTGGAGGTGATCCACATCCCCAGCAGCCTGGTGTGGAGGCCCGACCTCGTCCTCTATAACAAGTACGCTAGTAGGTCACACACACACACACACACACTATAATTCTGTGATCTTTCTGTTTCATAGGGCCCTATGTTGACATTTCATCAAACTCTCATTGCAATAGGTTAAGAACACTGTATTACCGCAACATCATCTTAAAAGAGTAATCGCAGCCAGATGCATAATTACACACATTCACCCTTGGGAGTTAAATACTTCCACAGCCTTACTAACATTACTCAAGGGTCCATGGATTAATCTCTATAATTGTGAAATTATAGTTCTAATCTTACAATAATAATCTTCTTGAGTTAGATGACTCTTTACGTCTACAGTGCTACAAAGTTCTTAAGCCAACAAAGTGCATTGAGTGCAATTTGAATGCATTAAAAGATTCAAATAGAAAAAATATCAGCCAAAACATTTATTACAAATATTCAGTATTTGAACGAACATTTTTATTGTAAACCATACCTTAATATGTTCATAAAATATGTATAAGCCATTGTCAGAATTCATACAATGTTACACATGAACTATGTTGGTATGCCAGTTTTATATATTATGTCATGGAATATGTAATATAATTTATAATAATATTATAAAAAGTCTGTATTAATGAAGCCCTAATCATGTAATATACACTGTTGCCCATAAAGTTGGAATAATTGTTCAATACCCCCAATTTTGTTAAAGCCTGAATACACAGTTTGCAAAGGTTAATTGTGGTTTAAGTTTCACTGTGATATGTTTGGAAGAGTTTGATCAATAAAGTTGAGAAGATATACACTTTATTCATCAAGAATAAATCACATTGTCACAATCATTTCATGAGAAGAGGTAAAAAACATTTTATTCCAACTTTATGGGCAACAGTGTATAATGAACAAATACGTTATGGTGATTTATACTAACTTACCAGTTTATTAGGGTATTATGGAGTCCTGGACAAAAAATGTAATTTCTGAGTCTGTAGTCTGAAATGTTGAACTTGTTAAGTGCAGTTTTTATGGCTCATATTATTGTGTAATGGAGTGTCTAACACACCAGTAACTTCATACGAAAAGGATACAACATACAATATACAAACAAAAAAACACTAGCAACAACCTGCAGGTCGCATGCTAACTTCAGAGTATACCACAACTCATCACCATCTAACCAAAATAGGAAATATGACTAGTCAATTTTGCCCACTGCTTCTCCTCCATCAGAGCTGACGATGACTTCTCAGGACCGCTTGACACCAACGTGAGACTGCGCTACAATGGAGAGATAACCTGGGATGCCCCCGCTATCACCAAGAGCTCCTGTGTGGTGGATGTCTCCTACTTCCCCTTTGACAGCCAGGAATGTAACCTGACTTTTGGCTCCTGGACCTACAATGGAAACCAGGTTTGTAGAGAAGCATGGCGGTCGCACTCACTTGTTACATGTAATGCAGGAAAAAAACACTTCATTTCAGTTTATCCACCTTTTTAGGATGATGATGTGGGCCACCTAAATCTATTAGGCCAGCTGATTTAGTTAAATGATACAGACTAGGAGGTAACTGAGGCAGGCCATCTTGAAGAAGAGATCAGACACACTTACACTCCATACATTTACTGAATTTGTCTTGTCTGACATTATGAGTGGGTACAGTTGGTTGTGTGCCTCTTGTACACCAACTCATCCATTACCCTAATTCCAGGTGGACATCATTATGGGGATGGACAGCGGCGACCTGTCAGACTTTGTGGAAAACGTGGAGTGGGAGTGCCACGGGATGCCGGCCACCAAGAATGTAATCATGTACGGCTGTTGTTCTGACCCATATCCAGACATCACCTATACAGTGCTCCTGCAGCGCCGCTCCTCCTTCTACATCTTCAACCTCCTCCTCCCCTGCTTCCTCATATCCTTCTTGGCTCCTCTGGGTTTCTACCTGCCTGCAGACTCTGGGGAGAAGGTTTCCCTTGGCGTGACAGTTCTTCTGGCTCTCACTGTGTTCCAGCTAATGGTGGCTGAGAGCATGCCTCCATCTGAGAGTGTACCCCTAATAGGTAAGACTGTGGTGGTTCAGGAAGTCAGTATGTATGTGTTCTTATGTGACTGTCACATAATTGTTATAGTGGCTTGTAATCCTGACTGTATTAGTGTTTTTAGCCATGCTACTAGGGTGGCAATGTCGGTCTGTTGGTCCACTACTTTTGTTCAGACTAAAATCTCTCATCAACCATTGGATGTATTTCCATGAAACTTTGTATGGACGTTCATGATGCCCAGGTGTTGTATTTTAGTGCCTTAATTATTCCTTGACTTCTCCTCTAATGCTACCATGAGGTTAACATTTGTGGTTTTGAGTGAAATCCCCTCCTTAGGATCATTGATTGTAACTTAAGTATGGCATCATAAATATGTAATACTCTGTACTTTATGTTTAATTTTAGTGCTAATAAACAAATGTTAGCATGCTGAAACACGATGAACATAGTAAATACTAGCCTACCTGCTAAACATCAATATTGTCATTGTGATGTTTGCATGCTGATGTTAAATTTAGCTCAAAGCAATACTGAGCCAGCTTCACAGATTTACTTCCAAGGCTTGTTATTTGAGTGGAATCTCTGGCCAAAACCATGGCTCTGGTTGCAGGTGATACAGAGATACAAAAAGACAAAAGATAGGTAAGATAGGTGCCTCTCTGTTTGTCAGTTCTAACAGCACATCTCTCTCCTGTTCATTACACAGGGAAGTACTACATTGCCACTATGACCATGGTCACAGCGTCCACTTCTCTTACCATCTTCATCATGAACATCCACTTCTGTGGTGCAGAGGCCAAACCAGTCCCCCAATGGGCAAAAGTCCTCATCATTGACTACATGTCCAAGATTTTCTTTGTTTATGAGGTGGGCGAGAACTGTGCTTCTACCTCCTCCTCTTCTTCGTCATCTCACCCCCAGGATGACAACCATCACCAGCACCTCAGCCCCTACATTCATGTGAATGGTAAATCAGGCAGCCACGGTAGCCGACAGGACTGGCAGAGTCACAAATACCCCAGACCTCAGACCCCCAAGCCGCAACACCATCCCAGAGTGAAAGCCCAGCACCACATCACCAGAGAGGAGAATAGCCGCCTTTCCAGCTTTGCTCCTGTGAAATATGAAGGCTCCAATGGGAAGGTTCCCACAGGTGACTGCTGTAAAGAAGACCAGAAGGTTCCCGGCTATCCTGACAACCAAAAGCTTCCCTGCTGCCCTGAAGACAAAAAGTCTCCACCTCAAGGCCCCACTGTAACCTTTGGCCCCTGTGTGTTCTGTACCCATGGCAGTGGCTTCCCTGGTGTGGACACTAAGGTGGTGCGTAATGTTGAGTATATCGCCAACTGCTTCCGTGAGCAGAGGGCCACATGTGCTAAAGTGGCAGAATGGAAGAAGATCGCTAAGGTGATGGACAGATTCTTCATGTGGATCTTCTTCATCATGGTTTTCCTCATGAGCATCCTCATCATGGGCAAGGCACCATGACCGAGCAGTGGTGCTGCAGTTTTTGTTTTTTTTAATATTTGACTCAATTAACTTTTTTTGGTCAAAGAAAATGTCAAAGGGACTATTTTGTGTTTTATAAACATCATTTAAGTTGAAGCATATGTGGACATTATTTCTTTATTCATAATAACAATACAGATTATAGTGATTTCATGATAAACAAAATGTACGTAGTAAGTGTAGTGTCCTATATATATTATTACATTCTTTGGTCTTTATCTTTAACATAAAAAAAAAACATAATGTGCCAGACTCTGACAATGTATACAATGTAGGCAATGCTGAGAACTTAATGGAAAGGACATTAGATATGACGATTATTTGTTGTTTGTTAAATTATTGTTTTCTGCTGCCCACAACTCTACATCCATTTTTACTACTTCCTATACAATCCTTACCTTCTCTATTGTTAGCATGTTGCATCTTATTACCATCCCCATCAGTCATGGCTTTGATATACAGGTACTTCATCATCTGACCACTGAGTATATTGGAGGGGATCTGCTGTCAATTTAAAATATGACCAGTGGAGACAGCACATGTCTTATTCACTACTGTGAAATCAGATGCCTGCGGCTGAGCGTCACTGAGTGTCAGCGTACGCTCTGGATCCCCAGAATCATTTTTCTGTTCAAAATCATCCAGTGAATAGTTAATGAGCAAGCTTTGTTTGTAACACAGCTAGGGCTGTAAGGTAATATGGAGCATCAATTATGTAACACAATGAGCACACTCAGACACCCCACCCCCACCACCAAAACCCCCATACCCTTGGAAAACTTGGAAAAGTCAAGTGAATGTGTGTGTGTGTGTGTGTGTGTGAGAGAGAGAGAGAGCACACACATGTACAAGGTGGCAGGAATATGAAAGAATAGAGTACAACAAGGAAGGAAAGAAAACCTAATAGTGTTTGTACCAGAATCTGAAAGCTGAGTACTGTACAAAACTGTTGAGTTTTAAAGCAATTGTAGATCACTGAAGTATTTCCAGTTTAGTTTAGTTTATACAGTATATAGTATATGATATGATTTAATGCTTTTTCTCCATATGACTTCAGATGTAAATATTGTACTTTTTACAAAACACGCTGCATTTATTAATATGATGCATTCCTATAGATTTATTAACCTAAGATAGATGCCACCTGAACCAACAACAGCTTTAAAACACTACTTAAATGTTAAAACATCAGTGCTCTGAACATTCTTCATGATGGATACTTTTACATTTCGTACTTGATTACACTTTGCTGCTAAAAGAATAGTGTTGAATGGAGGATTTTCTAGAAAGCTGGCAATATTGTGTATCTGTTGCTGTTGATAAATCCCATGAAAAGACCAAAATAATACTGTGTTAGTTGGTCTCAGTATTTCCAACTTTTCTGCTTATCTTCATTGGTATAAAAAAGGCCAAGTTATTTCCTAAAGCAGCTCAACACTGTAGTCTTTCACAAATGCTACTCAAACCATGTAAGCTTTGAGGACTGTTTTCAGAGGTGGATTTTGTGTGCTAGTGAATATTGATGGCAGCAGGATGGTGTATACAGGATCGGCTGAAAATAAAGTGAAGTGCTCGTGTTCATTGTGATGCACAAATGTGTCTTGCAGTGCGGTAATGTGTCCATAACAGTTTTTGACATGAAATGGACGCATATACAAGCTACAGTATGTCAGACTTTGACGCAATCTGAAAAAACAAACAAAAAAAAAACAAAACATACATATGTTACATATATATGTCGAAAGGACACACTACACTAGGAAGGGAAAAAGAGGAGTCAGAATGGAGGCAGAATGGCACTGAGGAAAACTGCATTTTTAGGTAATTTGCTTTTCCAGGTGAGCTTACCTTAATATTACAGTAGAGGGCGCTCATTTCCCACATACCATTCTAGTGACGGATGCCCCAGAGCTTATTGTTTGAAGCTTTACTTGGAAGCCCAATTGCACAAGATTTGCACCTTGGATCATTCCCACAACCATCTAAAGTGATTCACTCACAAAATGTCTTTCCTGAAAGAGGAAAAAGATTTGTAGGCTATTTATGAGTCCTCCAGTTTATTCTATGGCAATGAACTGTAAGTCTTAAGTCTTGCTGCAATTCCATAATTAAATCTGGAGGCTATTAATGGAAGTGAGTTTGTCAGTAAAACGTGCTGGGGCAGCAGGCAGCAGGCCTGTTGATTGTTCTGTCGAGGCTCTCCATAGTGGGCTCTTTGAGCAGGAATCAAATGGGAAGGGGAGTGTTTTTCTTTTTACCCTCCTCTCCAGAGTGATTGTCATGCTGAGGCATGATGCTTCTGATTTAAGTGAGAATATCTCCTATTTTCTGTTTGTAGGAACCCGACTGCATTGCGTTCCATTAGTGCTCAGTGAGCCGCAGGGGCCACAGCAGGCTGCAATCACCACGGGAGACCAGGAGAAGTGCGAACCATGTAATTTGGACAGGCGTAGCAGCTCAGGCACTGATGGAAAGTCTGTTGAGGACATTACCATGTTCTTTACAAAATTTCACTTAGAGATGTACTATCTATCTCCACTTAGAGTTACAAACAGAATAGAAAAATCACTGTGATGATACAATTAATTCACCCATGAAAAACTTATGGTGGTGCAGAACCAAGTGTTTTCACTCAATCACCATTCTTAAGCACATTTCAAAGGGAAATGTACTTTGTACTGTACCACATTTATCTGATCAGATGAAGATTTTATATACAAAACATATGATCTTAAACTGTCCAGTAGTATATAAAGCAATTGATATTAACTCCACCTCAAACATCAAATATCATAATAATCCGATAATATAATTCTCTACCAGGGGCCATAAGGAGTACTTAGTATATTTCACTTGTGATACCCCTGTACTTAATCACTAACTATTTCTTGCACTTTTACACTGTGGCATTGATGCTTTTACAGAATACTTTGTCCACCATTGTAACTAGCTTTGTACTTGAAGTGCACAGTATTTTCTATTTAATTGCAAAGAGAACATTGGAATTGTTTGCTTACATTTTAGTTTCAAATATACAAAACTGGAAATGGAAGAATCAGGAGTACAATTTGACAATGTTCTGACCACGTTTTTCTCAGATTTTGAACACTGGTCTGCTGGTCAAAGCGCAGCGTGGTTATAAACATGCAGATTAATTGATCGTATCAGACGGACTGCTGGTGGTGCAAATAGGAGAGGAAAGCAGAGGTCGGCCCTCAGTCCCTTTCTCTACAGAAGGCCCATGACATGGAGCCTAGCTTTGAAACAGCAGCTGCACGCCATCTGCAGCTGATTTAGGTCAATGTGTTACTGTCCACCACTGTTGCCACAGCTCTCCCCCTGGCATAATGCTCTGTAAAACTTTAACAAGCCCACAATGTAGACAGAATAGACAGAGGACGCCCAGCGTTAAAGAGATTAGCTCTTGATCCGTGAAGAACGGGACCTTGAAATTATTAGCATGCGGTTGCCATGGTGACGGAAGTACGCTAATCCAGAGAGCTCAGAACAGACAGTCAGAAAGTTTGTTTTTGAGCGGAGACACAGACCTGTGTGTCTAAAGACTTAAAGGGGCTTCTGTAAAATAACGATAAAAAGACTGAAGGGCAGGATCAGAGGGGGGGTTGCAGTAAACATCGGCGGAGACGCCCGGAGCCTCATAACGGAGCCAGATTTCTAGTCACCGGCAGTTAAAAGTTTGTAACGTTACCGTTAGACCGTACACCAGCACCGGCAGAAAACATGGACAGTCCCGGACACAAGTACGGTGTTTTTAGGAGAGAAAACATGACACTCTTCTCATAAGGTAAGGTGAATTACACAGAAATATGCTGTAGTTTACCGCTGCTAACAGACAGTAACGTCAGCGTGGTTAAATCAAGGCTAATTTAGCTGAACTAGCATAACAAGCATTGCTAGCTAGAACATATCATTCAGAAAATGTAACGTTACATAACAGCTACCTTGGTTACTCTTAGCTTAATTTACTTCACTTGTTTCAACACAAACTTTTATTTAGCGTCAACTAACTCAAGTGTCTCTCTACCACTCTGTGTTTTTAATTACGTATCACAAATTAGCATTTCTTTGCTGAAGTGAGTAACTTCAACTAGGAAAGTTTCCTGCAACCTGCTAACCTTAAACTAAACAAAGCAAAGATAATATAGCCTGTAGGAAATATGTATCAAAATCTGAAAATTATGGACATTTAGTCGCAAATAACTTACTTTATCCTAATTATGTCTAAAGCGTTGACTAACATCGTGATGTTAAAATCAAGCAAGGTAAATTTGTTGCCCAAAATCACAAATTTAGTTTTGAGTGCCAGACTTGTGTGAGAGTGATTTGTGCATTATTTAAGTCCTCACAGGGCTCATATATGTGGTTTGTTTTCAGGTGTCAGGAAGAAAATACATTTGTGAGAAGATGGTGAGAAATAAAAATATTGATGGGCGTCCCAGTCGCTCCTCCACATGCAAGACAAAGAATGCTGACTCTCCAACTACAAGCAGCAAAGACCCGACTCCTCTGGATAACCCAGCAGGCTCTGAGCTCCAGACCAGCGGCCAAGGTCAGCTGGGCTTTCCAGACAGAGTCTACATGCTGGCATCAGTCATCTTCCAGAATAATCACCTGGAGAAGCCTGCCTCCCATCGGCTGGTGAATTATGGCAAAGAGAGAGGGCTTCCGTTACCTGAAGTCAAAGATGAGGGGATGCAACGAACAGCTTATGAGCTGGCCTTCAATACACTTAAATGTGAGTGTGTAAGTGACTGGTAGTGTGAAATTGTTTTGATTTTTTAAAAATGTTTTGTCTTTACTGTTTACCTTCCTTCCCTCCCTTTTTTATCAACATTGCATATATGTACATATTCACACACTTAACACTTGGAGTGAGGACAAAGGGTGTTCAGCAAACCCTGTTTTGATTCATTTCAGGTACATTAAATTCCAAGCAAACCCTATTTGATTCCAGGGAAACAAGCAGCCATTCGAAATGAGAATGAATAGCCCTGGGGAAGTTAATTGACAGGTAGAATTGGATATAGATAGATTGATGAAGGGCAAACAGAGGAAAAAAATGCTTGAAAGACCAGTGGGAATTCTGTGTGATGCTGCAAATCAATTTGGCCCATAATCTGTTATCTAGGGCTGGGGTGGGGTCTGGGTGGCCGAAGTCACAGGGATGTGTAATCACCATGGTGATAAGGGAGGGGAGGTGAGCCGACTGTCAGCGCAGGAAGATGGCTGGAATTGATTTAATGCGTTCTCATTGGATGGAGAGGTCAAGTAGCAGGAACACACTCGTTGCCATGAAGGATTTTGTTCCTTCTCACTATCCATCCGCTGAACTTGGATAAGCCTCGGGCCTACATGTCCCACAGTTAATGCAAATCAGCTCAAAATATCCATCATCAAAAGCCCAAGCACCTTGTTGCAGTAACCTGTATTAGTTTTACAGCTTTGGATCATAGTAGTTACATTACAAGGTGAAATTGACTAGATTGCTGAAGATGATAAGAGAAAACCTTACTGCCAGGACTTTGTTTTCATCCATCATAATTTTTCCTCTCCATGAGAGCATGCCTGTATGCGTTTGCTATTATTATAAACAATGGCCTGCTTGAGTTAAGAACAATTACAATGAACTACATTTCTTAAGTGTAACCTCCGTTTTGTTCAGAGCTTATTTCAAAGACAAATATTCTGTGTTATCAGTGCCATGTTAGTACAGTTCTTCTCTACAGGTCCCATCCCACATGTCTGGCATTTCTAGAATTTCTAGCATTGTAGAATTTCAGCTAGTGGGGTACTACAACAGTGATAACTTGAAGAAAGGTGGAGCTGCAAAAGCCATCACTAGATAGCTTACACGCAAATACCTGCAGTCCTTACATTATTACTGATCTTTAGTTATACATTTTTTGATATGGACCGTAGTCTATAGTAGAAAAAAAGAGGTAAAAGTACTCCTCGATCCATACTGAAAGACGTTTTCGTTGTTACAGTTCGCACAACAAATTGACTGCACATCATTGATACACAAGACAAGCACCTCGGTACCAATTATAAATAAAATTTGACTCCTGTTATAGGGACAAGATTGTCGCCTTGATCTTGCCCCGATCACATACGTATTTCAGTCACATGTTAGATTCACCCGTGCTGGCTGTGTGGTGAAATAGGGTGCAGATGAAATGACACAGCCTGGAAGCCAATGTTAATCTCTCCTCTTCCTCCTCCTACGAACAGCCTGACTTTTGGTGCAGAAATTGATTTGCTAGTGACACACACACACACACACACACACACACACACACACACACACGTCATTCGCTGCCTTGGAATGATCCAAAATTGAGCTGAGGTCAGTTGTTAACCTAAAGAAGAAATGCTTCAGCAGCGAAAAACATACAGAGCAAAATGTCAATGAGCTCTGGTATTGATCTTGTGATTATAACTCTTATCTGCTTAAAACAAAAAAAGTCCCTCTGTAAGCTTATGCGTTGGTGGCTGAGGACACAGACGGGTCTGTTGCTGTGATTGTCAATCAGTATCAATATATGGAGTGATGTTTTTTTTACCCTGGTGTAGATTTGACATTTCTTAGACAAAGACAAAGCTGAAGTCACCCAAATGACAAATATTAGCAGTCAAGTACTTTTCGCCTTCCCTTGTCTGCCTCTGCCTCTCTCCCTTCACTTCATTCGGCCTCTTTTTATGTCTTCAGGGCTTTTTCGATTTCTTTGACCTCTCCCGTCTCTTTAAAATGCCTTTTTCATATCCGAGTGACTGCCTTCTTGATCACTGACCTAGAGGCAGTTTGTGTTGTCAAGGTCTCATTTCTTGTTGACTCATGTTTTGTGTTCTCAGTGCTTGAGGTACTTGCAGATGTTAAGTTATGTTAAGTCATTTTTTGTGAAGTTTTTCATGTAAAAAGTTAGTTGACCTTGTTGCTGGCCATGAAAGCCCCCCTCCACTCCTCCTGGCTATACTCCTCTGAGTATTTCTGCCTCATTCTCCATACTGTCCGAATGGGCTGCCAGACGTCCTTGTCAGATGACTGTGGCTGCTGTATTCTCTGTGTGCAACTAGAGAGGTTTATTTGACCACTTTGTGTTAGACTGGATTTAAACCTTGAGAGAGACAAAGGCTGACTTTTTCGTCCTTGACCACAATCAGAGCAGCTACCACCAGTATTCAGCAAATAATAAATTGCGCAGGAAGTTGGTGTATATATAAATATGTAAGATATATTTGCCATTTAGTGCAAAGGTGATTGTATAACTGATGCCACATATCTTTTTTGGCTAGTCCTCGGTTATATTGATGTGCAGTCTAGTGTACTGGTGCAGAGCATTGTGAGACAAAGACCTAGCTGAAGAGAAGAGGAGCCTGCATTCGGGCTCTTTCACTAAGGATTTGTTTGACTACAGGCACCATCAGTCACTGCTCATTGTGTAATACCTGGACGGATGCCACCAAACACACAATCTCAACACGAGTCCTGTAATGACTAGTGCCTCCTGCCGGTCTTGTTTGGCTGATTTCAAACCATTTTTTTAAATGTCGGCATACAGAGTTAGGACTTCTGATTTGAGAAATTCTGTCATGTTCCACAAGTAAAACCCAAGCACTGTGTCTGCTGTGTAAAGATGTCTACTGTAAGTGGTTTATAGCTGAATTGTCTCTGTGTTTTACACAGCCTGCTATGTGTGATTTATAGCATGTGGAAGACAATGACCTCTACAGACCAAACCATTATGGCTCCCTCTGGGGTCTGTGCTGCTCTGTGTGCACTGAGTGGTTATCTCTTCAGGGTTTATCTTTAAGGCCTTCTGAGTTAATGGCTGCTATTGTAAACTGAACTAACCTGCATCTACCATAAATTACACCACTGCTGATGATATGCATTTGTTTCCTCAATTAAAGATAAGCTCTATTACGTGCGAACATTTATTTTTGTACCTGGTTGTTTGTGTATGGGTGTACACACTGCATGCAGATGTGTGTTTGTCCTGCCCTCCACACTATCTACCCAGCATGCTTTGTGATGTTGTGATAAGTTAACAGCAGTGTCTGTGGTTTCCATGGTGTCCCAGTGGACGGGCTGTGTCCTGGGCATACCTCCTATTTTCAGCTTAAAAGGTGTATCCGTCAAGAATAAGAATTAACCAAGAAAGCATCCACGAGTACATACTGCACACGTACTTCAATGTTAAAATTTCCACCTTTTATTTACTCTTCTGCAGTAACATAAGGACGCTTTTTCAAACCTCACTAGAAACCCACCCACATTAGAGAAATTATCCTTTTTTCCCATTTCCTGTGTGCTATAAGCTAACACTGTACCTGCAGAGTGGCTGTGGAAGCGGCTCTTCATTAATCCTGACATGATAAACTGGATACTGCTGCTGCCTCTCCATCTCCCTCATATTAAAAAGGAGAGCCCATTGTTCACAGAAGGGAATGGAAGGGATCTTTTTTATGTGTATTTCAGAGAGAAAGCATCCTGTAGGCTAGCGAGACAGTTGCTGCCTTCATGATATGACAGCCAGGGCATGGGGATGAGCTTTACAGCTCAGTAGTCTGAAAAAGTTACCTTTTACCCGGTTTGATAAAGAAGGTCAAGCAAAGTTTAATTGTATAGCCGAGGGAGAAAAGGAAAACTCCCAAAAAACTCAACAGGTAATAGATAAGCCTTATAAGTCCTATATCTGTAAAATAAATATGTGTAAAATAAAAGACACATAGATGATAAATAATCATTATTGTCCATCAAGTCACCACAACATCATTAGTATGAACAGGTGTTGAATAAAATAAAGATAACAAGGCAAACACGGTCTTGCCTGGTATGAAATACATGTGTTATATTGTTATAATGGGCCTCAATCAATCAATCAATCAATCAATCAGTCAATCAATCAACCAAACAATCAATCTTTATTTATTCATAACAAACGATATCTCAATACAATTTTCATATAGAGCAGCTCAGACAGAATCCTGCTCAGAGGTGAGCGTATTCCTGCTGGGACTGTGTTGGCTGTGGTTGAGGGAGAGAGAGAGAGAGGGAAAGGGAGAGAGGGAGTGGGAGAGAGATGCATAATAGCAACTATCCATCCATCCATTGCTGGAGCCAATCCCAGCTGACTTTGGGCGAGAGGCGTTGTACACCCTGGACTGGTTGCCAGTCAATCACAGGGCATAATAGCAACTATATTCATGATAAAAAGAATAATGGATGACTAATAATGGATATTGACTAATAATAGTAATAGAAACAGTAGGAGTCGTGCAGGCCTACCATGGTAGGCAGTCTGCAGTGAGGATCCATGGAAGCCTGAGAACTGTAGCCGGGCGTATCCACAGGAACCTGAGACTAGATGTAGCCTGTTTATTACTTCAGATGTCATTAATATCATTAGTCCTTTGACTACCCACACGCCCACTCACCACAGACATAATAAATGAAAGAAATTAGGCAAATGAAGAATCAGATTAACTATAATTAAACACCAAATAAGCGTTTAATTACCCCCATCTAATTGAATTATCTTTTTAAATTACATCACGATCATTTGGGGTGCCTCCAGGAGCCTCTCTTGCTCTCTATCTTAATCTCTTTTCTGTCTTTTTTCTAGACATGTTCTCATCATTAGATATGGATTTGTCCTTCGCAGCATGTATTTTGCCAGTTAATGGATAGGAGTAATTTCTTGTGCCTCTATCTCATGCTGCAAATGAAAGAGTCGGGATTGGTTTCCAGGCATAATTAAACACTGATATAAAAGATGGCGCTAATATGCCTCACCATTGCTCATAATTAGTAATGGAAAGCCCCAGTACTACATTTCCATCCTTCTACCTAACCTTGTTGTACTTTGTGTCTGCGCAGATCAAGAACTGCTGGAGGACATCATGATTGACAGCTGTTTTTACCTCACTCAGCCAATGGTAAGTGAGATCCATAGGAGCAGTATTTTTCAATACGGCAGTAGTTTGAGAGGAGTAAACATATTTATTCCCTTGGTGTATGTTGGCATTATGAGACACAGAGGCATGTCTGTTTCAATTTACAGCCTAAAGTAAAAGGCCCTTTGATGATGTTTACCATACTATTCCTTTGTTTATAGCTTTGCTTACCTTGTACTGTTTCCCTAAACAGTTTTGCTCACAATCCTTTGACAGTGCTTTACTCACTGCTCTCCAATATTCATGTCCTGCTGTTCATACTCCTCTTTGTTCTATTCTCTAGACCTCTAATCAGTTACAGCAATATTGATGAATTACACTGATACACTCCTTTCAACTCACAAAGCACCTTGTGTCTTTTAGATTCCCTACCCTAATCAATGACAATCACTCCCCTTGGAGTAACACATCTGAAAGGTACTATGTAGTAGAATGTGTCTTTTCCTTATTGCTTTTCTCAAACAAAACGCCCCATTAATTAGTGATGAAATCAAAACAGTAGAGGAACATTCTGCTATATAAATGAAGAGGTATCCTCTGGACGAGATTGGAATATAGTTTTGCCCTACTTTTAACACAACACATAAAAGAAGCTGTAGAAAGAGGGGGGCTGCTCTAGTGGCTTCTCTAAATGTCTGCATGGTGATAAAACATGCACGGAGCTAGTCTGTGTGCACATAGCTGGTAGAGAAGAAGACTGATGAAAGCAAGAGGTGGTGAATGTGTAAACAGCAAACAGAGCTGTCACGGAGAGCACAGATTATAGACAACCAATGTCTACTTCAGCAAATATAAACAGACACATTAATACACATGAATGTTTGCTTGCAAAGGAAACACACACACACACACACACACACACACACACACACATACACACACATACAGTACACTCACACTGTAGCCTTGTGAAATATGGCCCTGGGTGAAATGAATGGGTCTCCCTATGTGTTGCTGGCAGGTCGTTATTCTGCATCCCTCTAGCGAGACAATAAAGCCCAGACACAATGAGACAGTCTTTAGAACTCACTCTCACCTCCTTTTACACTGCTGGCATCTATAAAGTTCAACCTTGATAGAGAGAGGAGAAAGAGAGAGGAAATAGGCGGGCTGGAAAAAGGGGAGTACATGAGGGTGTTGGGGGGAAAAAATGAGACTGAAAAATGAAGACAGAGATAGACTTGCATGCTGAAAGAGCCGGAGGCACATTTGATCACAATGGAAAGAAAATGAAGCCTAAATTCTGCAGAGGATAGATGTGAAATGAGTGAGCCTGAGTGACAATGTAGAAGTGAGGCAAGCATATTAGTTACACTGGCACATTTAACATGAAATAGTCCCTAGCCCCATGTACCCCAAGCCCCATGGTTCACATGAAATTACACTAATAACAATAAGAATCTGCTTGAAAATAGTAGTTTAGTACTTTGCTTTGTTTCATGTTAAAAATAAGCATGGCATTAAGTGAGAAGTAAGCATTGGTGCACATCAATGCTATATTTTGCAACTGCCTTATGTATAGAAGTAAACTCACAAGTCTCATAATACTTTGTTGAATTAAACCAGAGTTTAGCATCTAGCACCTTAGCATTACACTAATATTATTTTTAAATCCATCCTATGATCATGTGGTGACATGGAATACCAGATCCAGATGAGATCAAGATTCATATGTCATAGACTTGCATGTTAGGTGACTAAACACAGCCAGCGTGTTTACTGTAGGCCAGTGTCTCACCATGGGACACTGTTGCCAGGCAACT